>NC_140166.1:26007128-26049628 GCF_963971535.1 Notolepis coatsorum
CAAAACTCCTCCAGAAGTACAGACGTGAGTGGGAACTGGCAAACCCCTGGCTTGATAGCGTCAGTGGAGATGTTTATAAAGCAAACTGCAAAGTATGTAGGTGTGTGTTTTCTGTGGCGCATGGTGGACTGACGTCAAACAGCATGCCTCAGGAGAACAAAATTCCCAAAATATAAGAACTCAAAGGACCCAAGCACAGGTTTCACAGTTCTTCATGACATCTCTGAGATTGATTCGGTATGGGATATTACATCTTATTTATCTGGTTGTGTTTTTAACTAGATGTCAGTATTTCTATTTACCTGCCCTGGCAGCCAGGAGCCTACATATTGGCTGCTGATGTGGGCATAGTCTAGGCTATTTCAGTTGACTAATATGGTTGATTGTTCATTAATGTTGAGTTTTTAAAGTCTAATAAATAAACATGTATTTATATTAATCAATATAATTAAATAGTTTGCCCATTTAAACTCTTATGTTGTTATGCTCATCTGGAAAACGGAAATCTTCATAATGGATTAACAGTTAATAAATACATAAATAATATAATTCATAAATACATAAATGCAAAAATAATTAAATAAATACTTAAACATAAATAAATAGTGTTCAGACAACAATATTAAAGTCATACTGTTCAATTTCATTTCATTTCAATTTTATCATCCCACTCCTCCCCTCTAGGTTACTGCAGCTGAGGTGACAGGTATACCACGCGGTTAAACACAACCTGGCCCCTGTAAATGTCCTAACCCAACCCCCTCCAATGTACAGTAAATAACCAAGTATGGTTTCGTCAATATTCCAATGTACAGTTTTGCTTGTACAGTTTCCCCCACCCACCCCTCCTACCCAACCCCCAACCCCACCCACCCAACCACCTCCAATGTACAGACCCCCCCCACCCCACCTACCCAACCTCCTCCAATGTACAGTTTCTACGTCAAATGTATATACTCTCTTTTTTAGACTCTTTTTGTATCACAAACAGTACTGTATTTGTAGATCTGGTATGTCTGGTATATATTAATCAATATAATTAAATAGTGTGCCCATTTAAACTCTTATGTTGTTATGCTCATCTGGAAAACGGAATTATTCATAATGGATTAACAGTTAATAAATACATAAATAATAGAATTCATAAATACATAAGTGCAAAAATACTTAAATAAATACTTAAACATAAATAAATAAATAGTGTTCAGACAACAATATAAAAGTCATACTGTTCAATTTCATTTCATTTCAATTTTATCATCCCACTCCTCCCCTCTAGGTTACTGCAGCTGAGGTGACACAGGTATACTACACGGTTAAACACAACCTCAGTGCTGACTGTTTCAGGAGTTTGGGGGGCTGGCTCCCCTAAATAATTAAATAACATAACCCTAACCCTAACCCTAAAACAGAAAATAAAGTACAAAAATAAAAATAAAAATGTTTACAAAATCCGCCCATTTTCGCTCAAAAAGGGTGTGAACCTCCACATGCGTTACGTTCCCCCAGTGAAACTCCTCACTGTCAGGTGAAAAGAAGCGGCTGGCGACTCCACATGTATCGGAGGAGGCATGTGGTAGTTCTACACCCTCCCCAGGCCGATTGTGAAGCAATGCGCGCAATGACCAGGAAGGGGATTGGCATAACGACTAAATTGGGATGGGTGAAAAATACAGAAAAAGACCAAAAATAAATAGAAGAAAAAAAATAATACATTGCAATAACAAAGAACAAAACAACACAGCATGTGCTGACAAAACAGTACAAGTCAATAGAATACAGTACAGATATACAATAAAATAGTATGATAAGATAAGATAGGAATAAAACAAGGCCACCTCAAACTGCACTAAAAGCAAGAGAAAAAGGTGGGTCTTTAGATGTGATTTAAATATTTCAATAGTGGGACAGGACTTACAGTAATGTGAGACTGGAGATAGTTGTTGTCATGCAGGCCTGCGTGCTGTGTTTTTGTAGTTAACATTATGCACCAGCAAGCGTCGTACAAGTTCAAGTTTCAAGTTTCAAGTTTCTTTAATAGTTGTCATACAGAAGTACAGAATACTTTTATACAAAATGCTTCTTACTGTTACGCTCCAGAGACTGTGCAAGACAAGATAAGTATGAAATAAAATAACATAGTATAGCATGTAAATTAGAAGTAAAAAAATGAGGTCACAGTGTTCAGTATAGACATATGTACAATGTTCGATGCAGAGTAGACGTAACTGAGTTACCATATAATATACAATACTGTGCAGTGTACTAATATACAATACTATATAGTGCAAGGCAGAAATAGGATGAGGTGCAATTTAGGTACAATTTACAGTAGGTGTACGAGTTGTAGTGCAAATCCTTTATCAATAAATATAAAGTGTGTTTGTGTGATCTAAAGTGTGGAGAGTGGGTGCTGCAGTGTGTTGTTTGTTTAAGTGAGTGTGTGCGTGTGGGTGTGTGTGCTGTGTGCATTTGATGGTTGTTGCATAGTGTTTATTGTTCGTTTAGCAGCCTGATGGCCTGGGGATAGAAGCTTCTTCTGAGTCTTTCTGTGCTCGCCTTAAGACTCCGGTATCGCTTGCCTGACCGCAGCAGTTCAAAGAGGCAGTTGTTCGGGTGGCTCGAGTCCTTAATAATTCTCTTAGCCTTCCCCTTGCACCGCTTGTTGTAAATGTTCTGGAGGGTGGGAAGCCCCATTCACTCACCCATTCACACACCGACGACGGAGGTGACCATGCAAGGTGCCAACCTGCTCATCTGGAGCAATTAGGGGTTAACTGTCTTGCTCAAGGACACTTCGACACGCTGCCCGGGAGGAGCGGGAATCGAACCCGGGAACCTCTGGATTGCCAGACGACTGCTCTACCTCCCGAGCCACTGTCGCCCGGTAATACAAGCAACTCAAGGAATAAACAGGGATTAGACTAGGATCAACTAGGATGCAGTAAAAAACTTAAAACCAGATTCTCAAACATAAACATAAAAACTGACAACACGCTCATCACAGACAAGCTGGATGTAGCCAATTACTTAAACATTTTCTTCACAAACATAGCCACAACACTGGTAAACAAACTACCCTCCCACTCAGGGCTTTATGGGGTAGAACACATAGTAGCTTTCTACAAAAACCTAGGGGTCCGCAAGGACGACTTCAAGCTGGAAATGGTAACAACAGATGAGGTACTCAATAAACTGAGCGCCCTCCAACCTAACAAGGCCACTGGCCATGACAACATCCCCTCCAAATTCCTCAGAGACTCAGCAGCCGCCATCACACCAATCATCACACACATAATAAACCTCTCCATAAAACAGGGACACGTCCCCAAGGACTTCAAAATTGCGAGGGTGACCCCTCTGCACAAAAAGGGCAGCAAATTAGACCCAGGCAACTACCGCCCTGTTTCTATTCTCACCTCCATCTCGAAAGTCATGGAAAAAATAGTCTACGAACAGGTCGAAAAGTACCTAGCGGAAAAAAATCTAATCTACGAATTCCAATCTGGCTTCAGAACATCCCACTCCACTGACACATGCCTTCTCTATTTGAATGACCACATCAAACAAGAGGTGGACGCAGGCAAATACTGCGGCATGGTCATGCTGGACCTACAAAAGGCCTTTGACACGGTCAATCACTCCATTCTGATTGACAAGCTAAAAGCAATTGGTTTTGATAGTCTATCAGTGAGCTGGATGCAATCCTACCTTGAGGGGAGGGAACAGATGGTGGAGGTAAACGGTACCCTATCCCCCCCCCTCACAGTGAGCTGTGGTGTTCCACAAGGAAGCATACTAGGACCGCTACTGTTCCTAATTTATGCAAATGACATGTCGTCAGCTTGTGACTGCAACTTGTTCCTGTTTGCGGACGACTCAGCCCTGCTGGTCTCTGACAAGAACAAGTTACAGGTTGAAAAAACCCTCAGCTCGGAACTAGGCAGAATCTGCATATGGCTCGCTGATAACAAACTATCATTACACATGGGCAAAACAGAGTCCATTCTCTTCGGTTCAAATAACAAACTCAGCAAGACCGACGGCTTCTCAGTTACAGTGGGTGACAATATTGTCACAAGGAAAGATGAAATTACCTACCTGGGGTCCATCCTAGAGGCTAATCTCTCCTGTGACAAAATGGCATCCAATGTAATAAAAAAAGTCAACCAACGAACTCGATTCTTGTACCGGATCTCCTCTCTGGTAAACAAGAACACCCTGAAGACTCTGGCAGGAGCACTCATTCAGGGGTACTACGACTATGCTTGCACCTCATGGTACCAAAGCACCTCAAAGGCGCTAAAAACAAAATTACAAACATCTCAAAACAAACTGGTCAGACTACTGCTTGACCTTACTCCTAGAACCCACCTCACCCCTGCCCACTTCGACAACCTAGGATGGCTTAGAGTAGACGACAGAGTACAACAACTTGCAATGGGCCTGGTCTACAAGATACACTACACAACCAAGGTACCCATGTACATGTCAAAATACTTCCCAAAGGTCAGTGAATACCACGATCACAACACCAGAGGGAGCTCCACAAATCATGTCAAACCCAGATTCGGCTCAAATAAGGGACTAAACACGTTTCGCAATTATGCCACATCAATGTGGAACGCCCTACCCAAAGCTGTAAAGGAATGTGGATCACTACCCACTTTCAAAACCTCTCTCAAGGGACACCTACGGGAGACTGCAATTCAACACTGGCCCCTGTAAATATCCTAACCCAATCATTCCAACCCCCTCCAATGTACAGTCATTTACCTAGTATGGTTTTGTCAATAGTTCAATGTACAATTGTGTTTGTTTGTACAGTGTCTCCTCCCCCCCCCCCCTCAATGTACAGTGTTACTTGTTTATACAGTGTGCCCCCCGCCCCCCCCCCCCCCCCCCAACCACCTCCAATGTAAATTACCCAGTATGGTTGTCAATATCCCAATGTACCCGACCCCCCCCACCCAACCTCCAATGTACAGTTTCTACGTCAAATGTATATACTCCCTTTTCTTGACTCCTTCTGTATCACAAACAGTACTGTATTTGCAAATCTGGTATGTCATAAATGTATAGATGTAGCAGTACTGACTATCTGTATGTCATGTATGTCATATATGTCTATATGAATTGAAAATGGGGGACCCTGATGGAAACAAGACAAACGTCTTTCTCAGGTCTGCATCCCCTTAACAATTGTATGTATTGAGCCGTACTGTATTGTACCCATTCTGCAATCTGTTAAATAAAGTTTTCATTCATTCATTCATTCATAGATTCGTTTTGTCCTAAACTACAACTTTAGGACAAAACACAGGGATATAAATCATGCCTAAGGTCCTTAAATAGTCATTACCTCTTAGTTTTATGTACATTGGAGATTCATAAGCATACAATTAAATGACCAGGTAGGGAAATGAGGAAATCTCCGGCAGCTAAATGGGGAAAGTACCCGGGTGTGCCGGTCTGATGTATAGAGACCACTGATCAAACTATTTACAATGAATATCGTCCAATCAATCTGGAAGGTATATAGGGTTGCCACCTTTCACTAATAGAAATAAGGGACACCTGCCATCGAGCGTGCGCATAGGGCGGTTTGGGGAGGTTTTTGGGCGAAAATGGGCGGATTTTGTAACTATATATATTTTTTAACTTTATTTCGGTTTTAAGGTTAGGGTTAGTGTTACAAAGGATCAGATTAAACCGAATATATATATTTATTTATTGATATATATTGCATAGTATTTGTATATCGTTTGATATCCCCTGTATATTCCTTGTACATATACACGGAATATCCCTTTAGCCCAGACCATAATATTTCATTCTCCTATTGGACAGCGGTCCACCGGCGCCAGGGACCGGCCTCCGGAGTCAGGTTCAAAGTCACCGTCAAGACGTGTCTGGACATGCCCGGCCTTGCCCAGGGATACGCGACAGAAATGAGATTGGCACTAGTTTGTTCACCGTGCGTATAAATACGGCGCAGGTGAATACAGAAGCCCCTTAGTATGTTACCCAATTAGTTGAAGCCTCACCCACGATACAACGTGCGGTGAAGTATGGCCTGTTTGGCCCCAGAATAGAGCATTGAGACCGCGTGCGAATTAATAACTGAATTGTCAGAGTTTGGCGCTATACCGTCGAGTGCGACATATTTCTATCAAGTCAATAATAGTCTATTTGTGTATAGTGTATCGTGCGGTTAAAGTTCTACAGTGACCAGCATCTCCAACGCTTCCTCGTATTAGCTAGAGTTCTTATCCAGGCTGGGCTGACCACATGGCGCTTTCACCCGAGGAGACCTAGACGAGAACCGTATGGACATGTACACTGGATTAATCTACCCGACGACTACATAGCCCTTTGCGGCTGGAATATATTTGCTTTGGTCCTGTGATTTATGGAGCGGATAATCGCCGACGCCTGCACGTGTTGGATTTACCCCGCGAGGAGTCAAGTCGAGTCGGCGCCTCAGAGAGCCTGAGGCCGACTAGCTTTCTTCACTGTGGAGCTACAGTCTACGGAGAACAGCTGTATTCGTCTGTGGATCAAGAGGCTATTGCACCGGCTCCTGTACCTGGAGTCTCCTTAGTCATCGTTGACCAGACTCTCTACTACCGACAGATCTTCTACCCCTGCTGGCTTACAACCAGGGGGACCCTTCCAGTATCTCCCGCTATATTACTAGTGTACCATAGATATAATTCCCTAAGATTCAGGTTGTATAATTACCTCCTGCGTAACCAGAGAATGGACATTCATTGTTGATTTGCCTACGCATATTCCTTTGCCTTACAAGTGCATTCAAAGAATAATGTAAAGTATATTATGTACCCTTTGCTCCATTAAATACTTGATTATACCTTTGTGTGGAACCGATTTCATTGTGGGAAGTGTTCATCATATTCATATATCGTGTACTGTATGGCCAGTAATTAAAGTACATAAAGCATAATGATACCATACTTATCAATACAGTCAGGGAATTGTACCCCTCAGTTACAATTGGTCCTTTGAGCCGGATGGTAACTAGCGTAATATTAATATAGTGGTATTAATATTGACATGGCCTATGATGAACACTCCACAAAACGGTTCTCCTAAAGTAGATCGCCCGCAGCGTAGACGGCAGACACCTCAGTACTTAGAGGATTACGTTGCCAATATACTACCTAGCCTTCTACAGACGGTAAACGCGGAAAAAGTAGATAGTAAAATTATGTCCGACCCTATCGCCCAGGCTACCCCGCCAATAGAGGCCCTAGTGGGTTCTAACGTAACTGACCAAGCTCACGGTAGGGACCAGGAGGGACCTGACACGACTTTACCCCCCGCCAAGACCGAAGAAGTAGTCCCCGGAGAGCTCCAGGATAAAGACAGCTCTCCAGGGATGGAACTCTACCCGCTACAAGAAGAGGAGAGCACCCCGGAGATGGATCTCCAGGACTCGCCACAGGAGAACAGATCTCCAACGAGCACTGCCAGGAGCGGATCACCTCAACCAGCGTCTTCCCCCAGCGAGGCGGACAAGATGCTGGCACAGGCATTCCTCGCCAGCCTAGCAGCCTCAACAGAGCGCGATCGACTCCAAGCACAGACGCTTAGTGAGCGCGAACATTCTTCCATGGAAAGAGAACGCCTTCAAGCGCAGCAACGGAGCGACGAAGATCGTATACGTCTAGAGATTAGACGCCTTCAGGCGGAAGAGAATATGGTAAGAGACCGGGCCGAAGCAGAGCGCGCCGCCGCCGAAGCCCAGCGCGCCGCTGCCGGTGCCCAAAGAGAAGCAGAGCGCGACATCGCTCTCACCAAGCGCGAAGCCGAGCGCGACCGATTACAAGCGCAGATAATGGAGCAGCTGATCGCCAGGGCGACACCCCCTCCCTCCGCACGGGGTTCCAGGGCCTCGTCAAGACAAGGGTCAAGTGCACCCTCCCCTACCCGATCAAGCGACCCTGAGCCCGACCACCAGAGAGAGCCTATACCCCCCTCCGAACTCCTTCCCCGACCGGTCCACGCGAGACCCAGCTACAAGGAAGAAACGGTCTACACCGCGGAGAGGCTAAATAGACGACTACAGGATCTAGAGGACCTGCCAGAGGAAGAAGAAGAGGGAGAGGAGGAGAGTCAAGCCCGACAGCAGCACAGTACTCCACAGGACCAGGAGGTCCAGTACAGCCCAGGCTCTACCCCCGCGGCTCTGCGCTACAGACCCCCGACTCAATTCACGGGTGAGCTTGACGCACGACCAGCCCCGAGGAATAGCACCTGGATACGCGGGCCATGGTACCCAGCAGGTACCAGCCCACCAAGAGGCGTAAGAGGAGACTCGCCTAGGAGGCCTCTCTTCCAACGCTCACCGATGTGCCAGCCATCCATGGCATCATACATTGGCACACCGACGTTTCCGGACTTCACCCACGAGAACAGAGCACAGTACACCGAGCTACGAATGTGCTTAGAGACAATGATGTCCGATGGAGCTGATGAACCGTACAAGTATGCTATCCTACTGAAGCACCTCAAGGTGCCCCGAGTGCACAATATAGCGCTGGCCTATGCCACCTCTACTACCCCATACACAGCGGCTCTAGCAGCACTCGACCAAAGATATGGACGCATATGGGACTACGTAATACAAGAGATAAGGCATATTGACCGCCTACCCCCAGCCACAGACAATCGCTCACTAGATGACCTGTCTATCAAGGTACAATCCCTGGTAGGGATGCTGGGGGCGCAAAGAGAAAAGGGTATGCACGAACTGTACGCGAACTCTAATGTCGAGAGGATTTTAGAGAAGCTTCCGCCCGCCCGACAAGAGCGCTTCAGGCGGCAAAGAGACCACCGTGATCCTAACGGTCCCGAGCCATCCCTCCTAGACCTAGCCGACTTCCTGGCGAGAGAAGTCAACAGCCTACGGTTGTATACGTTCATGCGGAGCACCCCAAGCTCCAGAGAGGGACCTAGGAGAGCAAACGATGGCCGAAGATTGGTGACCGTCATGCACCAATCAGAATCAGTACCGAGCAGCAAGAACCACAGTACCCCCTCGATGAAAGAGAAGTGGAAGATGGTGTGCCCGTACTGCGAAAAGGAACACTGGTTGTCACAATGTGACAAAGGAACCCCCCTCAAACTGAACAGTGACATCTCCTTAGCAAATGATCTCAATTCCTTCTATGCGAGGTTTGAGGCTGTGAATAACAACACCAGCCTACAAACCACGGCAATGGGGGGGGGGGGGGGGGGGGGTCTGCTGATGGAGACTCAGTGTTCAGGGTAACAGAGCATGAGGTGAGACGGATCTTTAAAAAAGTGAATATCAGGAAGGCAGCAGGACCGGACGGCATCCCCGGCCGCGTCCTAAAAGTCCGTGCCAACCAACTGGCCCCGGTATTCACTGACATCTTCAACCTGTCCTTGGAACAGGCTGTCATCCCCACCTGTCTGAAGAAGTCCACCATCATCCCTGTACCCAAAAAATCTACGCCCGCTTGCCTCAACGACTACCGCCCTGTAGCCCTCACCTCCATAGCCATGAAGTGCTTTGAGAAGCTAGTGAAGGGCTACATCTGTTCCTCCCTCCCCATCAACCTGGACCCTCTGCAATTTGCATATCGCCCCAACAGGTCCACGGAGGACGCCATAGCCCATGTGCTGCACACAGCAGCATCACATCTGGACAAGAGGCAGGGGAACTATGTGAGAATGCTGTTCATCGACTACAGCTCAGCATTCAATACCATAGTCCCCTCCAAACTCATAGCCAAGCTCAGGGACCTGGGCTTGAACTATGACCTGTGCCAGTGGGTCTTGGACTTCCTGACGGGCAGACCCCAGGTGGTAAGAGCCGGCAACTGCACCTCCTCATCCATCACGCTCAACATAGGGGCCCCCCAGGGCTGTGTTCTGAGCCCCCTCCTCTACTCCCTGTACACACATGACTGCGTAGCACAGCGGAACAACAACACCATCATCAAATTTGCTGATGACACAGTAGTGGTGGGCCTGATCTCTGCCAACGACGAAAGGGCCTACCTGGAAGAGGTAGAGAACCTGTCACAGTGGTGTCAGGAGAACTGCCTCTCCCTGAACGTCAGCAAAACAAAAGAGATGATTGTGGACTTCAGGAGGTCGGGGGTCAAGGACTACAGCCCCCTCAGCATCGACGGGGCACCGGTTGAGAGAGTGAACAGTTTCAAGTACCTCGGAGCCCACATATCCGAGGACTTGACATGGACCACACACATTGACAGTGTTGTGAAGAAGGCACGACAACGCCTCTACTTCCTCAGGCGCCTAAGGAAGTTCCAAGTCAGTCAGAAGATCCTTAGGAACTTCTACTCATGTACAATAGAGAGCATCCTGACCGGCAACATCACCTCCTGGTTTGGGAATAGCACTGCACAAGACCGTAGCAGACTACAAAGAGTGACACGTTCAGCCGAACGCACAATTGGAGGGGGGCTTCCCACCCTCCAGAACATTTACATCAAGCGGTGCAAGGGGAAGGCTAAGAGAATTATTAAGGACTCGAGCCACCCGAACAACTGCCTCTTTGAACTGCTGCGGTCAGGCAAGCGATACCGGAGTCTTAAGGCGAGCACAGAAAGACTCAGAAGAAGCTTCTATCCCCAGGCCATCAGGCTGCTAAACGAACAATAATCGCTAAACGAACAATAATCACTATGCAACAACCATCAAATGCACACAGCACACACACCCACACGCACACACTCACTCAAACAAACAACACACTGCAGCACCCACTCTCCACACTTTAGATCACACAAACACACTTACACTTTATATTTATTGATAAAGGATTTGCACTACAACTCAAACACCTACTGTGAATTGTACCTAAATTGCACCTTGTCCCATTTCTCCATTTCTGCCTTGCACTATATAGTATTGTATATTAGTACACTGCACAGTATTGTATATTGTATGGTAACTACGTCTATTCTGCATCGAACATTGTACATATGTCTAAACTGAACACTGTGACCTCTTTTTTTACTTCTAATTTTACTATGTTTTTATTTCATACTTATCTTGTCTTGCACAGTCTCTGGAGCGCAACAGTAAGAAGCATTTTGTACAAAAGTATTCTGTACTTCTGTATGACAACTATTAAAGAAACTTGAAACTTGAAACTCAAGAAGATGACCGCCGACGAGGTGAGTCAATGGATAAAGTCCAACCGACGCTGTTACCGATGTGCGCGCAGTCACATGGCAGCCGATTGCCGCTTAAAGAAGAGGTGTCATCGGTGTGACGGAGCCCACCTAGATGTCCTACACGACAGTAACAGAAGAAAGCCTGCACCCTCAAGCAGCACAAAGGCAAGTGTTATGTACATTGACCCCGCCAGCAGCGGGGGCGCCCGAGTGCTCTTAAAGGTGGTCCGCGTAACACTGAGTTACCAAGACAAGGTCATGGACACTTACGCCGTCCTTGACGACGGGTCAGAGAAGACCCTTCTCCTCGCGTCCGCTGCGGCCCAGCTGGGGCTGCGGGGGAGCGAAAACCAGATGACGATTCGGACAATAAGAAGAGATCTAAAGACGATAAAGGGCGAGAATGTCTCCTTCACTATCGCAGCAAGCGGGCAGCCAGAGAGACGGTATAGGATTACTAATGCTTTCACCAGCCAAGAAATAGGCCTGTCGCAGTACACCTACCCCATCGCCAAGCTGATGGATAAATATGTGCACCTGCGTCAACTACCTATCCCGCTCATAGACGGTGCCACCCCGACCCTGCTGATAGGCTCCGACCATGCAGACCTCATAGTCCCGATAGACCGGGTCCACACAGGGCCCAGACGCTGTCCTGCAGCAGTCGAGACCCGCCTAGGATGGACATTACAAGGCCCCCTCGCTAAGTCTCTTAACCGAACAGCAGCCACTAGCTGCCTCCACTCCAGAGTGACAGAAGAAGACACCACCCTCCTACAGCATGTCGAGAGGCTATGGACACTAGAGACAATGCCCTTTAAGAACGAAAAGAAAGACATTCGTTCCAAGGAAGACATTTACGCTATAGCCCTCCTCGAGCAAGGGACAAAGAGAGTCAAAGTCAACGGAGTGATGAGATACGCAACTCCACTCCTGAGGCGAGAGGGTATGCCTACCTTCCACGCCCCAAAAGAAGCAACGGAGCGGTATCTATTGAACACAGAGCGGCGCCTAGCCAGAGACCCCGCTCAGGAGACTGTGTACCGCGCTGAGATTAACAAGCTAATCACAGCGGGACACATAAAGAGAATTGACATTAAAGAGGCCGATCAGACGACTGAATCATGGTACGTGCCGCACCACAAAGTCCACCACAACGGCAAGGATCGTATTGTGTTCAACTGCAGCTACCAGATCGGATCACAAAATCTGAATAAAGAGCTCTTGCCCGGCCCAACACTCGGCCCCTCCCTACTAGGCGTGTTACTACGTTTCCGCCAAGACAAGGTGGCCATCAGCGGCGACATCAAAGGGATGTTCCTGCAGGTGAGACTAGTGGAGGAGGACAAGCCCCTGCTGCGGTTCCTATGGAGAGAGAGGATCGGGGATGAGCAACCAGCCATCTATCAATGGGAAGTCCTCCCTTTCGGAACCACATGCAGCCCATGCTGTGCTACGTTTGCACTGCAAAAACACGTCGCAGAGGACCCAGCAGCTGATGAAGAGGTCCGACAAAGTGTAGGAAATAGTTTCTACGTGGACAACTGTCTGCAAAGCGTCTCGACGCCAGAAGAAGCCGAGGCCCTTCTACTCAAGCTCCGCGCCTCCCTGATCAAAGGCGGCTTTGATCTCAGGCAGTGGGCCAGCAGCGACCCGCAAGTATTGCGCAGCCTCTCCCCCGAGGACAAGACAGCAAGCAGCGAGACCTGGATGGCGACCATCCCAGGAGAAGCCCAAGAAATGACATTAGGACTAGTCTGGCGCTTCAAAACAGACTCGCTCCATTATAAACACACACCCCTGACCAAGGAGCAGGGAAGGTCGACTGCACTACCGACCACCAGACGGAGTGTATACAGAACACTCGCCAGACAATATGACCCGTTGGGATGTATTCTACCTTACACCACCAGGGCAAAGATGATTGTAAGAGCGTTATGGGACAAGGACCAGGGCTGGGACGACCCCATACCCGAACACCTTGCATCCACATGGAGAGAGTGGGAGACGGAACTCAGCTCACTCCCAGGTGTCAACATACGCCGCAGCTACTTCCCACCCACAGTGAGGCCGGAGACGTGCCAGATGGACCTGCACGTCTTCAGCGACGCCTCCGAAGTAGCCTACGGTTCGGTGGCCTACTTGCGTGCCCGAGAGGAGGGAGGAGAAATACATACTGCTTTCATCCTGGCTCGCTCAAGAATAGCCCCACGAAAGCAACAATCTATCCCGCATCTAGAGCTCTGCACAGCCCTAGCAGGAGCGCAACTCGCCACGTTAATCCAACGTGAACTCACCATTCCGGTGCAAAGAACAATCTTGTGGTCAGACTCCACGACAGTACTCACATGGATCCCGTCTGATTCGTGCAGATACAAGGTCTTCGTGGGAGTCAGAGTCACAGAGATTCAAGATTTAACAGAAGTAGCAAGCTGGAGGTATGTGGACACAAAACACAACCCAGCTGACGTCATCACCCGGGGAATGTCCCTGGATGACCTCACCCGTCACAACCTATACAGTGACGGGCCAGAGTTCCTCAAGCTCCCGGAAGAAGAGTGGCCTACACCCACCCCACGGGAAGCGAGTAAAGAGGAGGCCGAAAACAAGAAATCTATGTTCTGTGGATTGAACACACTCGTCTCCACAGACCCCGACATAGACGATTGCCTCACCCTAGAGAGTGCGCAGCTAAAGACATTCCTGTGGCACCACCCAGAGGTTCAGCTCACTACTGACATTACTGCAGCTGACTACGAAGAAGCAGAACTTCTTCTACTACAACGAGCCCAGAGAGACTCGTTCCCCGATGAGCTAGACTGTCTACAGGGAGCAAAGCCCGTCCCATCAGACAGCAGACTGCTCCACCTAGCCCCCGAGAGCGACGCCCATGGTCTCATCAGAGTGGGTGGTCGTCTGCGGAGAGCTCCAGACTTACCGGATGACGTCAAGTACCCGATAGTCTTAAACAGCCGACACAAGGTCACAGAGCTGATCATAAAGAAATACGACGAGGATGTGCATCACGCCGGGGCAGAGAGAGTCTTCGCGGAGATCAGACGTCGTTATTGGATACTGCAAGGGAGAGAAGCAGTGCGGCGCTTCCAGCGAACCTGTCTAGACTGTCGTAAGTGGCGAGCGCAGCCCAGTATACCCCGGATGGCTGACCTACCTCCCTGTCGCCTCCGACTCGGCGACAAGCCTTTTCACTCCACCGGTATGGACTGTTTCGGCCCGCTGTATATAAAGAAAGGAAGAGGAACCGAGAAGCGGTGGGGTATTGTATTCAAATGCATGACCACCCGAGCGATGCATATAGAACTCCTTCCAACCATGAGCACAGACTCATTCCTTATGGCCTTCCGAAGATTCACATCGCGGAAAGGCAAACCGTCTATATTGTTGTCTGATCACGGGACAAACTTCAAAGGCGGAGAAAGAGAGCTGAGAGAGAGCTTCCAAGCTATGGGCCCAGAACTTAAGACCCACCTCGCTCCATACCAGATTGACTTCCAGTTTAATCCCCCGAACGCACCTCACTTCGGTGGAACTTGGGAACGAAAAGTACGTTCAATAAAGACAGCCCTGTACGCCGTGCTTGGGGCCCAGACCGTGGCGGAAGAAGTCCTAATGACAGTCCTCACGGAGATCGAGGGAGTATTGAACTCAAAGCCCCTCGGTTACGTCTCAAGTGATGTAGCAGATGTCAACCCAGTCACCCCCAACACACTCTTGATGGTGCGGCTGGACCCCGCGCTACCACAGACAATGTACAGGCCTGAAGAAGCGAACGGCCGAAGAATGTGGAGGTACAGTCAAGTATTGGCTGACAAGTTTTGGAACAGCTTCCTACTCCACTATCTACCGTCTCTACAGACCCGCCAGAAATGGGTGAAAGAGAGAGACAATTTGACAGAAGGAACAGTCGTCATGATTATCGACCAGTCACTACCCCGGGCTATGTGGCCGGCTGGCCGCGTAAGCAAAGTGATCACCGGTGCCGACGGAAAGGTCCGAGCAGCCGAAGTGCTCGTCCAAGGGCGGATCTACACCCGACCCGTGGCGAGGCTAATAGAACTGCCAAGGCTCCCCGATACTATCGATGACGACCATGACCCCATGACTTTGTGAACTGACCGACCCCTCACAACAGACATTGAGTAGTGGACAGTGCGGTTAATCTGTCTCTGCTTAGCTAATTAGGTGGGACTAATTAGGGGGCGGCTGTTACAAAGGATCAGATTAAACCGAATATATATATTTATTTATTGATATATATTGCATAGTATTTGTATATCGTTTGATATCCCCTGTATATTCCTTGTACATATACACGGAATATCCCTTTAGCCCAGACCATAATATTTCATTCTCCTATTGGACAGCGGTCCACCGGCGCCAGGGACCGGCCTCCGGAGTCAGGTTCAAAGTCACCGTCAAGACGTGTCTGGACATGCCCGGCCTTGCCCAGGGATACGCGACAGAAATGAGATTGGCACTAGTTTGTTCACCGTGCGTATAAATACGGCGCAGGTGAATACAGAAGCCCCTTAGTATGTTACCCAATAAGTTGAAGCCTCACCCACGATACAACGTGCGGTGAAGTATGGCCTGTTTGGCCCCAGAATAGAGCATTGAGACCGCGTGCGAATTAATAACTGAATTGTCAGAGTTTGGCGCTATACCGTCGAGTGCGACATATTTCTATTAAGTCAATAATAGTCTATTTGTGTATAGTGTATCGTGCGGTTAAAGTTCTACAGTGACCAGCATCTCCAACGCTTCCTCGTATTAGCTAGAGTTCTTATCCAGGCTGGGCTGACCACATGGCGCTTTCACCCGAGGAGACCTAGACGAGAACCGTATGGACATGTACACTGGATTAATCTACCCGACGACTACATAGCCCTTTGCGGCTGGAATATATTTGCTTTGGTCCTGTGATTTATGGAGCGGATAATCGCCGACGCCTGCACGTGTTGGATTTACCCCGCGAGGAGTCAAGTCGAGTCGGCGCCTCAGAGAGCCTGAGGCCGACTAGCTTTCTTCACTGTGGAGCTACAGTCTACGGAGAACAGCTGTATTCGTCTGTGGATCAAGAGGCTATTGCACCGGCTCCTGTACCTGGAGTCTCCTTAGTCATCGTTGACCAGACTCTCTACTACCGACAGATCTTCTACCCCTGCTGGCTTACAACCAGGGGGACCCTTCCAGTATCTCCCGCTATATTACTAGTGTACCATAGATATAATTCCCTAAGATTCAGGTTGTATAATTACCTCCTGCGTAACCAGAGAATGGACATTCATTGTTGATTTGCCTACGCATATTCCTTTGCCTTACAAGTGCATTCAAAGAATAATGTAAAGTATATTATGTACCCTTTGCTCCATTAAATACTTGATTATACCTTTGTGTGGAACCGATTTCATTGTGGGAAGTGTTCATCGTATTCATATATCGTGTACTGTATGGCCAGTAATTAAAGTACATAAAGCGGTAGTGGTTTAATGATACCATACTTATCAATACAGTCAGGGAATTGTACCCCTCAGTTACAGTTAGGGTTATGTTATTTAATTATTTTGGTGAGCCAGCCCCCCAAACTCCTGAAATGCATAGAAAACAAACAGTCAGCACTGTTGTAGCTGAGGTTTGATTGATTGATTGATTGATTGATTGATTGATTGAAAACTTTATTAACAGATTGCAGAATGGGTACAGTACAGTACAGCTCAATACATACAATTGTTAAGGGGATGCAGACCAGAGAAATACTTTTGTCTTGTTTACATCAGGGTCCCCCATTTTTAATTCATCATAACATATATGACATACACGACATACAGGTAGACAGTACTGCTACATCTATACATTTATGACATACCAGATCTACAAATACAGTACTGTTTGTGATACAAAAAGAGTCTAAAAAAGAGAGTATATACATTTGACGTAGAAACTGTACATTGGAGGAGGTTGGGTAGGTGGGGTGGGGGGGGTCTGTACATTGGAGGTGGGTTGGGTGGGGGGTTGGGTAGGAGGGGTGGGTGGGTGGATGAAACTGTACAAGCAAAACTGTACATTGGAATATTGACGAAACCATACTTGGTTATTTACTGTACATTGGAGGGGGTTGGGTTAGGACATTTACAGGGGCCAGGTTGTGTTTAACCGCGTGGTATACCTGTCACCTCAGCTGCAGTAACCTAGAGGGGAGGAGTGGGATGATAAAATTGAAATGAAATGAAATTGAACAGTATGACTTTAATATTGTTGTCTGAACACTATCTATTTATGTTTAAGTATTTATTTAATTATTTTTGCATTATGAATTATATTATTTATGTATTTATTAACTGTTAATCCATTATGAAGAATTCCGTTTTCCAGATGATCATAACAACATAAGAGTTTAAATGGGCACACTATTTAATTATATTGATTAATATAAATACATGTTTATTTATTAGACTTTAAAAACTCAACATTAATGAACAATCAACCATATTAGTCAACTGAAATAGCCTAGACCTAGACTATGCCCACATCAGCAGCCAATATGTAGGCTCCTGGCTGCCAGCCAGGGCAGGTAAATAGAAATACTGACATTTAGTTAAAAACACAACCAATAAATAAGATGTAATATCCCATACCGAATCAATCTCAGGAGATGTTTCAGTCATGAAGAACTGTAGCCCCTTTCGTGACTGTGATGCAAGCCTTGCTTGAATACGCATGGAAGGCTTGCATCACAGACACGAAAGGGGCTAGAAGAACTGTGAAACCTGTGCTTGGGTCCTTTCTTTGCGTTCTTATATTTCGGGAATGTTGTTCTCCTGAGGCATGCTGTCTGATGTCAGTCAGTCCACCATGTGCCACAGAAAACACCTACATACTTTACAGTTTGCTTTATAAACATGTCCACTGACGCTATCAAGCCAGGAATTTGCCTCTTCCCACTCAGGTCTGTACTTCTGGAGCAACATGAAGGCGCTAATTGAGCGCACGCCCATCATAGCAGAGTTGCCATGTCTGTTTATTTTCCGCAACTTTTGAACACAATTTAGCTTGTTTTTGGCTTGATTTTGTAGGTCGGTTGGCTCATTTCTCTCACAATATTAGCAACACTGTCTGACTTGCGGACAGCGGAGCTCTCACATTAGTGACATTACCGACCTTAAAATACGGGACAAAGTGCGTCCCGTATCAGTTCAATACGGAACACGTCTTTTAGTTTCTAATTACGGGACGATTCCGTATTTTACGGGACGGGTGGCAACCCTAAAGGTATAGTGAATATGAATGTATACTGTCATTGATCCATGCAATGGTATGGATTTGCTATACCGCCATCCACGATATATACATATTATAAATATGTACATACTGTATGCCCTTAGGAATGGGAGGATATCTGGTGCTATGTTCTGGAGGAGTGGAGAGGGTAGCAGGTCCAGCTGGCATGTAGTGGGACGGTTCGACGTTACCAGTGTCAAGGTCTCTGCGTCTAACGGGAGAGAAAGATGACAGAGTGAAGTATGAGGTTCTCGATTCAGAATTTGGAATGGGTGTGGGTTGGGAGAAAGAGCTGCGGATGTGAATTTGGAATGGGAGGGGGAGTGAGGAGGGAGGACATGGTGGCGTGCAGTCTGCGAAGGTTCTTGGCCAAGGCCTAGATCCTGTGGTGAAAGAAAGAAGCTTTGGCAGTAGTAATGGTTTTGGAGAAAGCTAATAAGAGGTTGTGATATGTGGTGATGTCTATATTTCCTCTCGGCCGCTCGCAGGACCTGTCTTTCTTCCCTCACTGCATCCGTCAGCCATGGACTGGGTGGGAAACGGCAGGCAGGCTTCTCAGCGAGGGGACAGAGCTTGTCGAAGGAGGTCAAGAGGGCTGAGAGGAGGGTGGAAGTTGCCGTATTTGGGGGAGAGCAGAGAAGGTGTCACTCAAAGGTAGAGCGGACAGGACATCGGAGGAGAGGGTGGAGGGGGATAGGGAGCGCAGGTTGAGACAGTTTGGGTTGGAGTGGATGATTTGGGGTTAAGCATGAGAGTTAGTGAGAAGGATATGAAGAAATGGTCAGATATATGAAGGG
Organism: Notolepis coatsorum; assembly: GCF_963971535.1. Taxonomy (NCBI): domain Eukaryota; kingdom Metazoa; phylum Chordata; class Actinopteri; order Aulopiformes; family Paralepididae; genus Notolepis; species Notolepis coatsorum. The sequence continues at coordinate 26,026,423 of NC_140166.1, forward strand.
GAGTTACCATTAGGGTTGGGCATCGTTTGGATTTGAACGATTCCAATTCCGATTCCCCATTTCGATTCCTGTTCTAAACGATTCTCGATTCCGATTCTTTCTTTTTTTTTTTCTTTTTGTATTTAATTTTTTTATTATTTTTTAAACAAACACTTAAACAAACATGACAACACACGATAAGATATACAAGCATTAGTTGTCAGTGCACATCCAATGAAATCACATTTTAGTTAATTGTCTTACATAGGATATACCCCTAATACCTGTTATCTAAAAACCTACACACATATGCTCCAGCTCGAACCCCCCCCTCCCGATTCTTTGAGGTGCAGGTCAAAACAGGTCACAGCTTATTTCGCAGGAGAAAAAATTTGTTTGAAAAATCTTAAATTTCTTTCATACTATTCACATTGTCAGTTGACTTGATACAGTTTAATTTGGTTGCTGTACTGCAGGGCTATTCAACTGGCGGCCCGCGGGCTGATTCTGACCGGCCCGCCAAAGATTACATGATAATTATTTTTTTATTTATTTTTTTAATTTTTTTTATTATTATTATTTTTTTCGTGTCAACGTTAACACGCACAATTGAGCCAAAAGTCACTCAATTAATGACAGATTTCATTGATAAATTGAGGGAAAACTTTGCAAGTCGATTTGATGAATTTGACATGTCCAGAGAATTGATGCATTTTGTGAGCAACCCATTTGCCAATGTAACTGCTATTTCCACAAAAGGACAAGAGTTCCTTGCATCACTTCACATTGATGAAGGTCTCCTGCAACTTGAAATAATTGACATGCAAGCATCATCTGCTCTGAAGCAGGCACTTGAGAATGAATCCACCACAACATTTTGGATAAAGTGTATTCATGTCAAGACATTCCCCAAAATAAAAACGCTGGCAATATCTGTGCTAACAATGTTTGGCTCAACATACACCTGTGAATCCAGTTTCTCTCACATGAATGCCATTAAAACAAGCAACGTGCCTCCTTGACAAATGAGCATTTGCATCACTGTTTGCGGGTAGCCCTCACTTCCTATGAACCCTCTTTCTCTGCCATTGCCCAGTCAAAGAAGTGCAATCGCTCTCATTAGATGTGTGTATGTAGGCTAGGCCTGTCTGCCCCCCACCCCCCTGATGTTTGAGAGTTAAGAGTGGACAATAAGTGCTAATAAGATGCTGTGATTTTCTGTTGTTGCACAGACATGAAGCACTTTTTCATAAGCTCAGCTGCACTATAAATGTGTTTTTTTGTTCAAGTGTCAATGTTAGAATGTTCAGATGCACATCATGCACTTGTTTGTTTTTTATTTTATTTTTATATTGAAATGTTGAGGAGGAGATGTTGCAGTTGTTGCACAGTCATAAATGAAGCACTTTTTGCAGGAGATGTGTTATGGTTTGTGTAACTGAGGGGTACAATTCCCTGACTGTATTGATAAGTATGGTATCATTAAACCACTACCGCTTTATGTACTTTAATTACTGGCCATACAGTACACGATATATGAATATGATGAACACTTCCCACAATGAAATCGGTTCCAGTCAAAGGTATTAATCAAGTATTTAATGGAGCAAAAGGTACATAGGATACTTTACATTATTCTTTGAATGCACTTGTAAGGCAAAGGAGTATGCGTAGGCAAATCAATAACGAATGTCCATTCTCTGGTTACGCAGGAGGTAATTATACAACCTGAATCTTAGGGAATTATATCTATGGTACACTAGTAATAGCGGGAGATACTGGAAGGGGTTCCCACTGGTTGTAAGCCAGCAAGGGGGTAGAAGATCTGTCGGTAGTAGGACGTCTGGTCAACGATGACTAGGGAGACTTCAGGTACAGAAGCTGGTGCAGTAGTCTCTTGATCCACAGACGAATTCAGCTTGGTTCTCTTGTAGACTGTAGCTCTACAGTGAAGAAAGCTAGGCGGCCTCAGGCTCTCTGAGCGCCGACTCGACTTGACTCCTCTCGGGGTAAATCCAACACGTGCAGGCGTCGGCGATTATCCGCTCCATAAATCATAGGACCAAAGCAAATATATTCCAGCCGCAAAGGGCTATGTAGTCGTCGGGTAGATTAATCCAGTGTACATGTCCATACGGTTCTCGCCTAGGTCTCCTCGGGTGAAAGCGCCATGCGGTCGGCCCAGCCTGGATAAGAACTCTAGCTAATACGAGAAAGCGTTGGAGATGCTGGTCACTATAGAATTCTAACCGCACGATACACTATACACAAATAGACTATTAAAGACTCAATAGAAATATGTCGCACTCGACGGTATAGCGCCAAACTCTGACAATTCAGTTACTAATTCGCACGCGGTCTCGATGCTCTATTCTGAGGCCAAACAGGCCATACTTCACCGCACGTTGTATCGTGGGTGAGGCTTCACTTAGTGGGTAACATACTAAAGCTAAGAAGGGTACGGAGGTAAGGGGCTAAGGGGCTTCTACATTCACCTGCGCCGTATTTATACGCACGGTGCACAAATAGTGCCACTCTCATTTCTGTCGCCGTATCCCTGGGCAGGGCCGGGGCAAGTACAGACATGTCGTGTCGGTGACTTTGAACTTGGCTCCGGGGGCCGGTCCCTGGCGCCGGTGGACCGCTGTCCAATAGGAGAATGAACTATTATGGGCTGGACTAAAGGGATATTCCGTGTATATGTACAAGGAATATACAAGGGATATCAAACGATATACAAATACTATGCAATATATATCAATAAATAAATATATATATTCGGTTTAATCTGATCCTTTGTAACAGCCGCCCCCTAATTAGTCCCACCTAATTAGCTAAACAGAGACAGATTAACCGCACTGTCCTCTACTCAATGTCTGTTGTGAGGGTCAGTCAGTTCACAAAGTCATGGGGTCATGGTCGTCATCGATAGTATCGGGGAGCCTTGGCAGTTCTATTAGCCTTGCCACGGGTCGGGTGTAGGTCCGCCCTTGGACGAGCACTTCGGCTGCTCGGACCTTTCCGTCGGCACCGGTGATCACTTTGCTTACGCGGCCAGCCGGCCACATAGCTCGGGGTAGTGACTGGTCGATAATCATGACGACTGTTCCTTCTGTCAAATTGTCTCTCTCTTTTACCCATTTCTGGCGGGTCTGTAGAGACGGTAGGTAGTGGAGTAGGAAGCTGTTCCAAAACTTGTCAGCCAATACTTGACTGTACCTCCACATTCTTCGGCCGTTCGCTTCTTCAGGCCTGTACATTGTCTGGGGTAGCGCGGGGTCCAGCCGCCCCATCAAGAGTGTGTTGGGGGTGACTGGGTCGACATTTGCTACATCACTTGAGACGTAACCGAGGGGCTTTGAGTTCAATACTCCCTCGATCTCCGTGAGGACTGTCATTAGAACTTCTTCCGCCACGGTCTGGGCCCCAAGCACGGCGTACAGGGCTGTCTTTATTGAACGTACTTCTCGTTCCCAAGTTCCACCGAAGTGAGGTGCGTTCGGGGGATTAAACTGGAAGTCAATCTGGGATGGAGCGAGGTGGGTCTTAAGTTCTGGGCCCATAGCTTGGAAGCTCTCTCTCAGCTCTCTTTCTCCGCCTTTGAAGTTTGTCCCGTGATCAGACAACAATATAGACGGTTTGCCTTTCCGCGATGTGAATCTTCGGAAGGCCATAAGGAATGAGTCTGTGCTCATGGTTGGAAGGAGTTCTATATGTATCGCTCGGGTGGTCATGCATTTGAATACAATACCCCACCGCTTCTCGGTTCCTCTTCCTTTCTTTATATACAGCGGGCCGAAACAGTCCATACCGGTGGAGTGAAAAGGCTTGTCGCCGAGTCGGAGGCGACAGGGAGGTAGGTCAGCCATCCGGGGTATACTGGGCTGCGCTCGCCACTTACGACAGTCTAGACAGGTTCGCTGGAAGTGCCGCACTGCTTCTCTCCCTTGCAGTATCCAATAACGACGTCTGATCTCCGCGAAGACTCTCTCTGCCCCTGCGTGGTGCACATCCTCGTCGTATTTCTTTATGATCAGCTCTGTGACCTTGTGTCGGCTGTTTAAGACTATCGGGTACTTGACGTCATCCGGTAAGTCTGGGGCTCTCCGCAGACGACCACCCACTCTGATGAGACTATGGGCGTCGCTCTCGGGTGCTAGGTGGAGCAGTCTGCTGTCTGATGGGACGGGCTTTGCTCCCTGTAGACAGTCTAGCTCATCGGGGAACGAGTCTCTCTGGGCTCGTTGTAGTAGAAGAAGTTCTGCTTCTTCGTAGTCAGCTGCTGAAATGTCAGTAGTGGGCTGAACCTCTGGGTGGTGCCACAGAAATGTCTTTAGCTGCGCACTCTCTAGGGTGAGGCAATCGTCTATGTCGGGGTCTGTGGAGACGAGTGTGTTCAATCCACAGAACACAGATTTCTTGTTTTCGGCCTCCTCTTTACTCGCCTCCCGTGGGGTGGGTGTAGGCCACTCTTCTTCCGGGAGCTTGAGAAACTCTGGTCCGTCACTGTATGGGTTGTGACGGGTGAGGTCATCCAGGGACATTCCCCGGGTGATGACGTCAGCTGGGTTGTGTTTTGTGTCCACATACCTCCAGCTTGCTACTTCTGTTAACTCTTGAATCTCTGTGACTCTGACCCCCACGAAGACCTTGTATCTGCACGAATCAGACCGGATCCATGTGAGTACTGTCGTGGAGTCTGACCACAAGATTGTTCTTTGCACCGGAATGGTGAGTTCACGTTGGATTAACGTGGCGAGGTGCGCTCCTGCTAGGGCTGCGCAGAGCTCTAGACGCGGGATAGATTGTTGCTTTCGTGGGGCTATTCTTGAGCGAGCCAGGATGAAAGCAGTATGTATTTCTCCTCCCTCCTCTCGGGCACGCAAGTAGGCCACCGAGCCGTAGGCTACTTCGGAGGCGTCGCTGAAGACGTGCAGGTCCATCTCGCACGTCTCCGGCCTCACTGTGGGTGGGAAGTAGCTGCGGCGTATGTTAACACCTGGGAGTGAGCTGAGTTCCGTCTCCCACTCTCTCCATGTGGATGCAAGGTGTTCGGGTATGGGGTCGTCCCAGCCCTGGTCCTTGTCCCATAACGCTCTTACAATCATCTTTGCCCTGGTGGTGTAAGGTAGAATACATCCCAACGGGTCATATTGTCTGGCGAGTGTTCTGTATACACTCCGTCTGGTGGTCGGTAGTGCAGTCGACCTTCCCTGCTCCTTGGTCAGGGGTGTGTGTTTATAATGGAGCGAGTCTGTTTTGAAGCGTCAGACTAGTCCTAATGTCATTTCTTGGGCTTCTCCTGGGATGGTCGCCATCCAGGTCTCGCTGCTTGCTGCCTTGTCCTCGGGGGAGAGGCTGCGCAATACTTGCGGGTCGCTGCTGGCCCACTGCCTGAGATCAAAGCCGCCTTTGATCAGGGAGGCGCGGAGCTTGAGTAGAAGGGCCTCGGCTTCTTCTGGCGTCGAGACGCTTTGCAGACAGTTGTCCACGTAGAAACTATTTTCTACACTTTTTCGGACCTCTTCATCAGCTGCTGGGTCCTCTGCGACGTGTTTTTGCAGTGCAAACGTAGCACAGCATGGGCTGCATGTGGTTCCGAAAGGGAGGACTTCCCATTGATAGATGGCTGGTTGCTCATCCCCGATCCTCTCTCTCCATAGGAACCGCAGCAGGGGCTTGTCCTCTGGGGAGAGGCTGCGCAATACTGGGGGGTCGCTGCTGGCCCGCTGCCGGAGATCAAAGCCGTCTTTGATCAGGGAGGCGCGGAGCAGCGCACGACGTCGCCAGTCAATTTTCTTTATGTGTCCCGCTGTGATTCGCTTGTTAATCTCAGCGCGGTACACAGTCTCTTGAGCGGGGTCTCTGGCTAGGCGCCGCTCTGTGTTCAATAGATACCGCTCCGTCGCTTCTTTTGGGGCGTGGAAGGTGGGCATACCCTCTCGCCTCAGGAGTGGAGTTGCGTATCTCATCACTCCGTTGACTTTGACTCTCTTTGTCCCTTGCTCGAGGAGTGCTATGGCGTAAATGTCTTCCTTGGAACGAATGTCTTTCTTTTCGTTCTTAAAGGGCATTGTCTCTAGTGTCCATAGCCTCTCGACATGCTGTAGGAGGGTGGTGTCTTCTTCTGTCACTCTGGAGTGGAGGCAGCTAGTGGCTGCTGTTCGGTTAAGAGACTTAGCGAGGGGGCCTTGTAATGTCCATCCTAGGCGGGTCTCGACTGCTGCAGGACAGCCTCTGGGCCCTGTGTGGACCCGGTCTATCGGGACTATGAGGTCTGCATGGTCGGAGCCTATCAGCAGGGTCGGGGTGGCACCGTCTATGAGCGGGATAGGTAGTTGACGCAGGTGCACATATTTATCCATTAGCTTGGCGATGGGGTAGGTGTACTGCGACAGGCCTATTTCTTGGCTGGTGAAAGCATTAGTAATCCTATACCGTCTCTCTGGCTGCCCGCTTGCTGCGATAGTGAAGGAGACATTCTCGCCCTTTATCGTCTTTAGATCTCTTCTTATTGTCCGAATCGTCATCTGGTTTTCGCTCCCCCGCAGCCCCAGCTGGGCCGCAGCGGATGCGAGGAGAAGGGTCTTCTCTGACCCGTCGTCAAGGACGGCGTAAGTGTCCATGACCTTGTCTTGGTAACTCAGTGTTACGCGGACCACCTTTAAGAGCACTCGGGCGCCCCCGCTGCTGGCGGGGTCAATGTACATAACGCTTGCCTTTGTGCTGCTTGAGGGTGCGGGCTTTCTTCTGTTACTGTCGTGTAGGACATCTAGGTGGGCTCCGTCACACCGACTACACCTCTTCTTTAAGCGGCACTCGGCTGCCATGTGACTGCGCGCACATCGGTAACAGCGTCGGTTGGACTTTATCCATTGACCCACTTCGTCGGCGGTCATCTTCTTGAATGTGTCACATTGTGACAACCAGTGTTCTTTCTCGCAGTACGGGCACACCATCATCCACTTCTTTTTCATCGAGGGGGTACTGTGGTTCTTGCTGCTCGGTACTGGTTCTGATTGGTGAATGACGGTCACCAATCTTCGGCCATCGTTTGCTCTCCTAGGTCCCTCTCTGGAGCTTGGTGTGCTCCGCACGAACGTATCCAATCGCAGGCTGCTGACTTCTCTCGCCAGGAAGTCGGCTAGGTCTAGGAGGGATGGCTCGGGACCGTTAGGATCACGGTGGTCTCTTTGCCGCCTGAAGCGCTCTTGTCGGGCGGGCGGAAGCTTCTCTAAAATCCTCTCGACATTAGAGTTTGCGTATAGTTCGTGCATACCCTTTTCTCGTTGCGCCCCCAGCATCCCTACCAGGGATTGTACCTTGATAGACAGGTCGTCTAGTGAGCGATTGTCTTATCTCTTGTATTACGTAGTCCCATATGCGTCCATATCTTTGGTCGAGTGCTGCTAGAGCCGCTGTGTATGGGGTAGTAGAGGTGGCATAGGCCAGCGCTATATTGTGCGCTCGGGGCACCTTGAGGTGCTTCAATAGGATAGCATACTTGTGGCGTTCATCAGCTACATCAGCCGTTCATTGTCTCTAAGCACATCCGTAGCTCCGTGTACTGTGCTCTGTTCTCATGGGTGAAGTCTGGAAACGTCGGTGTGCCAATGTATGATGCCGTAGATGGCTGGCACATCGGTGAGTGTTGGGAGAGAGGCCTCCTAGGCGAGTCTCCTCTTACGCCTCTCGGTGGGCTGGTACCGGCAGGGTACCATGGCCCGCGTATCCAGGTGCTATTCCTCGGGACTGGTCGTGCGTCAATCTCACCCGTGAATTGAGTCGGGGGTCTGTAGCGCAGAGCCGCGGGGGTAGAGCCTGGGCTGTACTGGACCTGCTGGTCCTGTGGAGTACTGTGCTGCTGTCGGGCTTGACTCTCCTCCTCTCCCTCTTCTTCTTCCTCTGTCAGGTCCTCTAGATCCTGTAGTCGTCTATTTAGCCTCTCCGCGGTGTATACCGTTCCTTCCTTGTAGCTGGGTCTCACTGGGACCGGTCGGGGAAGGAGTTCGGAGGGGGGTATAGGCTCTCTCTGGTGGTCGGGCTCAGGGTCGCTTGATCGGTTAGGGGAGGGTGCCCTTGACCCGTGTCTTGACGAGGCCCTGGAACCCCGTGCGGAGGGAGGGGGTGTTGCCCTGGCGATCAGCTGCTCCATTAGCTGCGCTTGTAATCGGTCGCGCTCGGCTTCGCGCTTGGTGAGAGCGATGTCGCGCTCTGCTTCTCTTTGGGCACCGGCAGCGGCGCGCTGGGCTTCGGCGGCGGCTCGCTCTGCTTCTCTTTGGGCACCGGCAGCGGCGCGCTGGGCTTCGGCGGCGGCGCGCTCTGCCTCGGCCCGGTCTCTTACCATATTCTCTTCCGCCTGAAGGCGTCTAATCTCTAGACGTATACGATCTTCGTCGCTCCGTTGCTGCGCTTGAAGGCGTTCTCTTTCCATGGAAGAATGTTCGCGCTCACTAAGCGTCTGTGCTTGGAGTCGATCGCGCTCTGTTGAGGCTGCTAGGCTGGCGAGGAACGCCTGTGCCAGCATCTTGTCCGCCTCGCTGGGGGAAGACGCTGGTTGAGGTGATCCGCTCCTGGCAGTACTCGTTGGAGATGCGTTCTCCTGCGGGGAGTCCTGGAGCTCTATCTCCTGGGCGCTCTCCTCTTCTCGTACCGGGCAGAGTTCCATCTCTGGAGGGTTGTCTTTCTCCTGGGGCTCTCCGGGGACTACTTCTTCGGTCTTGGCGGGGGGTAAAGTCGTGTCAGTTCCCTCCTGGTCCCTACCGTGAGCTTGGTCAGTTACATTAGAACCCACTAGGGCCTCTGTTGGCGGGGTAGCCTGGTTGATAGGGTCGGACATAATTTTACTTTCTACTTTTTCCGCGTTTACCGTCTGTAGAAGGCTAGGTAGTATACTGGCAACGTAATCCTCTAAGTACTGAGGTGGCTGCCGTCTACGCTGCGGGCGATCTACTTTAGGAGGACCGTTTTGTGGAGTGTTCATCATAGGCCATTTCAATATTAATACCACTATATTAATATTACACTAGTTACCCTCCGGCTCGAAGGACCAATTGTAACTGAGGGGTACAATTCCCTGACTGTATTGATAAGTATGGTATCATTAAACCACTACCGCTTTATGTACTTTAATTACTGGCCATACAGTACACGATATATGAATATGATGAACACTTCCCACAATGAAATCGGTTCCAGTCAAAGGTATTAATCAAGTATTTAATGGAGCAAAAGGTACATAGGATACTTTACATTATTCTTTGAATGCACTTGTAAGGCAAAGGAGTATGCGTAGGCAAATCAATAACGAATGTCCATTCTCTGGTTACGCAGGAGGTAATTATACAACCTGAATCTTAGGGAATTATATCTATGGTACACTAGTAATAGCGGGAGATACTGGAAGGGGTTCCCACTGGTTGTAAGCCAGCAAGGGGGTAGAAGATCTGTCGGTAGTAGGACGTCTGGTCAACGATGACTAGGGAGACTTCAGGTACAGAAGCCGGTGCAGTAGTCTCTTGATCCACAGACGAATACAGCTTGGTTCTCTTGTAGACTGTAGCTCTACAGTGAAGAAAGCTAGGCGGCCTCAGGCTCTCTGAGCGCCGACTCGACTTGACTCCTCTCGGGGTAAATCCAACACGTGCAGGCGTCGGCGATTATCCGCTCCATAAATCATAGGACCAAAGCAAATATATTCCAGCCGCAAAGGGCTATGTAGTCGTCGGGTAGATTAATCCAGTGTACATGTCCATACGGTTCTCGCCTAGGTCTCCTCGGGTGAAAGCGCCATGCGGTCGGCCCAGCCTGGATAAGAACTCTAGCTAATACGAGAAAGCGTTGGAGATGCTGGTCACTATAGAATTCTAACCGCACGATACACTATACACAAATAGACTATTAAAGACTCAATAGAAATATGTCGCACTCGACGGTATAGCGCCAAACTCTGACAATTCAGTTACTAATTCGCACGCGGTCTCGATGCTCTATTCTGAGGCCAAACAGGCCATACTTCACCACACGTTGTATCGTGGGTGAGGCTTCACTTAGTGGGTAACATACTAAAGCTAAGAAGGGTACGGAGGTAAGGGGCTAAGGGGCTTCTACATTCACCTGCGCCGTATTTATACGCACGGTGCACAAATAGTGCCACTCTCATTTCTGTCGCCGTATCCCTGGGCAGGGCCGGGGCAAGTACAGACATGTCGTGTCGGTGACTTTGAACTTGGCTCCGGGGGCCGGTCCCTGGCGCCGGTGAACCGCTGTCCAATAGGAGAATGAACTATTATGGGCTGGACTAAAGGGATATTCCGTGTATATGTACAAGGAATATACAAGGGATATCAAACGATATACAAATACTATGCAATATATATCAATAAATAAATATATATATTCGGTTTAATCTGATCCTTTGTAACAGTTTGTAACCGACCTCAAACGCAACGGCACAGACAGGAAGTTCAGAGTTAGCCAAATGCTAGGGCGTATTTATTTACAGAGTCAAAAGAAGGATAAAGTACAATAATCAAACAAACGGGGAGACTGCCTTCGGCAGAGTCATCTGCCGCTCTGCAGAATCCTCCTGGTGATAGTGGTGGGGAATTGGCATGTGACGTTGTAGCGGCTCTGCAGATACTCCCAGCAGATAGTGGTGGGGAATTGGCATGTGACGTTGTAGCGGCTCTGCAGATACTCCCAGCTTTCACTCAAGGTGGAAAACGGAGAGAGAGAGAGAGATATCAGAAACAGTCCAACGAAACACAGAGGCAGTGTGGTTCCCTCCTCCCTAGCTGGGTCCAGAACCAATTGACAGTGACAGTCCTCAGTGTTCCCCACAACACACAATTTAGCCGAGTTAGTGCAACAAAACGAAGTCTTCAGTGTCTCTTCTAAGACACACAATCAGAATAATCCAGAGGGGTTTGGTTCCACTCACCCAAGCGCAACGCGTAAAGCGGGCAAAACGAGGCGCAGCTCCAAACGGGGAACAAGGTTCTCCACAGCGGTTCTCCACAGAAAGGTCCTGGAGAGAAAGTAGACCAGGAACAGCAACGGGGAAAAGCAGGCAAATGCAGTTGTATTCCAGAACGACCCGACAACGATAGAAGGAAGGTCCTGGTATATAAAGCCCTCTGGGGCCCTAATCACAAACTATGACAGCTGCGTGATGAAAGTGGCAATCGTTCAAAAAGCGTGTGGCGGGGAATGCACCAATCAGCACCATACCTCAGGAGAGCGTGTGGCGGGGAACCAACCAAACCTCACAAGATGTTGCAGATGTGGCACATAAATGAAGCACTTTTTTTGAAAAGTATACTACTTTTGCAATGTAGTTAAATAAAAGTTGTGAAAATGTGGTTGCGTGTTGTGTCAAGTGTACATATATTCATAGCACGGGGAGGCGCCGTGGCAGTCCGGCCCCTGGCCCCTTGGGTTTCTGACAATGTGGCCCCCTGAACAATTTAGTTGAATAGCCCTGCTGTACTGTAACTAGGGTATTAAATTACGTAACTTCAAACTTCAATAACTGTAACTGTAAAACTGAAAAGGCACATACTGTACATAAAATATATATATTTTTTAATCGGTTCCGGAATCTTCTTAACTCATTGACCGCCGGGAATTAGACGGGGCCCCGCCCTAGCACTGCCACGCTTTAAAACATAGGAGTGCATCACCTTGTTTGTAGAGCTAAAACTATATTCTATATTATAGCTATGGATACAATACTATGGCCCATTTGACATCACCTATCTATCGTTCAATATGTGAAAAAGAATAAATTTTTCCATCCATACGTTCCCGTGTTATACAGTGGTGAATATAAGTATGGTTTTAGAGCGGTCTAGGGTAATTCCCGAAATGTATACGTCAATTCCACTATAGACGTTGCAGTTTCTTGTCTGTACACGCTATTATTCCTAAATCAAATCTATATCATAGGTATTATGTTCCATCATGAATGCATGAAAGGGGGGGGGGGGAGTCGTTTCTGATTATGTGATTGTCAGTAACGGCATTCGTATTGAACACTAAAAACGTGTATCAGCCCGATCGGTATAAACGCATTGCAGGATCAAGCAAAAACGTACGTCAAATCATCCTTACCTGTGATCGGGAGTATTCCAAAAATTATATTCCAATTGTTTGATCGCCATCTGGTACATCCAATGTCCATTTGGTCCACGACATAATCCACCACAACATATGGATCGGGGATATTTGACGCGTTTCAATGGAACCAGGAGAACCGTTCGCCTCGCCCGACAAGGAAAATGAAACCCGAGACATTTGGCCGTTCCACAGGCCAAGATACAAGGTTACAAAGGGTGCTCGATACCACCGTCTAGCTGGATGCGGCCGGTATTGCACTTTGGCATTCTCAGGATGTTTCCCCATGTTAACCACGAGTCTGTGTGCCTGTAATGAATAGAAATATAGAATAAAAGAAATAACAATCAAATAACGAGTATACTCGTTGTTGGCGTTCAACGATTGGCGCCCAATAACGCGTAAACTCGTCGTTGGCGGGGAATGAGTTAACGGTTGGAACCGGTTCTCGGTGCCCAACCCTAGTTACCATGGTGTTAATGATGCTGGAGTCACAGGAAAATATGAGATCCAAGGAGCTGCCTGCTTTGTTAGTGGGAAGCATGGCAGTGGGAGTCAGGTCGATGGATTGTAGGAGAGAGACCACTGTGTCTGACTGAGACGAGTCAGGGAGATTGAAATCACCCATTAGGAGGAAGGGGGTACAATCTTCTGGCAAAGAGCTTAGAAGCATGTCCAGCTCGTCTGGGATGATTTCGAGGGGACCTGGAGGGAGAGTAACAATGGTGAGATTGAAGGGATTAGAGACAGATACTGCATGGTATTCATCTCCATTCTTCTTGTTGGCAAATAAAAACTCTGAACTGAACTCTCGTCTTCTCGTCTTCTCTTCTCTTCTCTTCTCTTCTCTTCTCTTCTTTTTTCTTCTTTTCTCCCCTATTCTCTTCTCTCCTTTTTCTTCTCTTCTCTCCTCTTCTCTTCTCTCCTTTTTTCTTCTCTTCTCTTCTCTCCTTTTTTCTTCTCTTCTCTCCTCTTCTCTCCTCTTCTCTTCTCTCCTCTTCACTTCTATCCTTGTCTCTTCTCCTCTCCTCTCCTCCTTGTTTACAGTAGGCAGTGTAAACAATATAAGAATATATTTAACTCTGAGTATTACGCATATGAGCAAGTAGGCAGTGTAATCAAGGTGCAGGTGAGGGTCTGTGTGCCCTATCAGTTATATTACGCATTACAATAAACATGGTTACAATAGACACTAGAATCTAAATATATGCTATGAGTAAGTAAGTAAGTAAGTAAGTAAGTAAGTAAGTAAGTAAGTAAGTAAGTAAGTAAGTAAGTAAGTAAGTAAGTAAGTAAGTAAGTATACACAGGTGCAGTATACATAAGGTACGTATGTGGTTAGTGGAGTGTTGGGGGGGGGGGTATGAGTCTGTGACTGAACGTGCTTCTCATCTTGACTAGCTCATCATAGCATAGAGCAGTGTTTCTCAACTGGTGGGTCGCGACCCAAAACGCGGGGCCATTTTGAGTGGGTCGCGGTCCGGGCTGACCTTCGAAGCTTTTTTTGGCAATCGAAGCTTCGGGGGCCGAGCTTCGATTTTAATTCGAAGCTTCAAGAAAAAAAAATTACAATTACATTTTTTTTTTTATATCTTATGTTGTGGAACTTGTACAGCACTTTGGTAAACTTTGTTGTTTTTAAATGTGCTCTATAAATAAAGTGGATTGGATTAATTAATTAAGTAGCCCCTTTCGTGACTGTGACGCAGCCAACAAGGTTTCACTCTGCTGTGTGATTTAATTCAAGGTGGATCGCTGTTGTCGTTTGAACAACTTCAGATTTCATGGGAACTACCAATCCCCCAAATCAAGAATGTTTAAGATGAATGAAGTAAGATTTTGATTATTTGAAATATGGCCTGTGTAGTGTAGACTAAACTATGCACAGAATTATGTCAGTCTACAACAGTCTGCACTGCACTAGTCCGTACTGGAACTCTGCACTCTTCACTTTATATATATATATGTATTTTATTGATTAATCCTCCACTGCACTGTTTCGTTTCTTGTCATGTGTCTGTGTGTGTGTTGGTGTTGTTTACTGTGAAAAAAGAAAAGAAAATGCATACACTGTATTGCTGCAACAATTACCAATGTGTTTTTACACAAATGGCTCAATAAAGGAATCTGAATCTGAATCTGAATCTGAATCTGAATCTGAATCTGAGTACAAGGTCCGGATTCTACATGGTCCGGCAATGTAGACCTTGTAGACTCCACTACAGACCAATTATCAGTGAATGTTCATGCATTTTTAAGAAGGGCTCCTTCCACAAAAAAACAAAGAACTCACCAAAACATCTCAGTAGCACCTTATCTAAATGTTCTATTTCATATATGGAGATTCATATTTATTTATGTATTGCATGCATTTCTACATTTTATTTCCTATTTTGTTTATTCATCCCAGTATCTTTCTTTCTTATGTGTGGAATTCTACAAGGCATGTAGGTGTATATGTGTTTGAGGATGATATCCTTCAAACAGGCAATAGTGATGATATAATTTGGACAGTGCTGAGCTGGGTTACTTTCCTCCAGTGTATTTGTCCCCCGGCCCCACCCAATGGCCCCATGCACACACACACACACGCATGCACGCACGCACGCACGCACGCACGCACGCACGCACGCACGCACGCACGCACGCACGCACACACACACACACACACACACACACGTCACACACACACACACACACACACACACACACACACACACAAATCGAAGTAAATTTTTTATTTTTTTTTAAACTTCTATTACTTCGAAGTATTTAAGACAGCCCTTACATTTTTTATACATTTATTTTTGCACTACCTATCTTTGTGAAAGTGGCTTCTCAGCTCTGGTCCAGCTGAAGACAAAGCAGAGAAACAGATTGGACATTGAGCATGACCTCAGAGTTGCTTTGTCTACCATCACCCCAGACTTTGAGACTCTTGTCAGGAGCAAACAACATCCCCAGTTATCCCATTAGTTCCCTGTGATGTTAAGCTAAGAAGTCTGCTAAGAAGCATATATTATTTATTATTATTATTTTATTTCATTGTGTTTTTATCCCTAGTTGCACTTGTGTTGCAACCCCAGTTATCCTATTAGTTCCCCCAAAGTTACTGTAGGTCTGTTATGTTAAGCTAAGAAGTCTGCTAAGAAGCATAATATTTATTATTATTATTTTATTTAATTGGGTTTTTAGCCCTAGTTGCACTTTTCTTGCACTTTTTGTGTTTATTTCATGTTTTTAACAGTGCATGAAAGATTGTGTATTACTGCAAAAAAGAAAACTTGAAATAAATCATAGTGGTTAAAAAATTTGGGTCGTGACTTAATGACTAAGGAAAATGTTGGGTCCCGAGGCTAAACCAGTTGAGAACCACTGGCATAGAGGACGCTGGCTACTACAAGGCTCTATACTCCTCCTCATTGTCATCAGTGATGTAACTTACAATGAAGGAGTCATCAGAGAACTTCTGTAGGTGGCACCCGCTCGAGTTGTGGCAGAAGTCGGACGTGTAGAGAGGAAGAGGAAGGGTCACGGCACAGTTCATTGAGGGGCGCCGGTGTTGCTCACCAGCACGTCAGACTGACTGTCCTGCAGTCTGACGTACTGCGGTCTGTTGGTGAGATAGTCTGTGATCCTATCAGTGAGCTGGATGCAATCCTACCTAGAGGGGAGAGAACAGATGGTAGAGGTAAACGGTACTCTATCCCCCCCCCCTCACAGTGAGCTGTGGTGTTCCACAAGGAAGCATACTAGGACCGCTACTCTTCCTAATTTATGCAAATGACATGTCGTCAGCCTGTGACTGCAATTTGTTCCTGTTTGCGGACGACTCAGCCCTGCTGGTCTCTGACAAGAACAAATTGCAGGTTGAAAAAACCCTCAGCACGGAACTAGGCAAAATCTGCATATGGCTCGCTGATAACAAACTATCATTACACATGGGCAAAACAGAGTCCATTCTCTTCGGTTCAAATAACAAACTCAGCAAGACCGACGGATTCTCAGTTACAGTGGGTGACAATATTGTCACAAGGAAAGACGAAATTACCTACCTGGGTTCCATCCTAGAGGCAAATCTTTCCTGTGACAAAATGGCATCCAATGTAATAAAAAAAGTTAGGGGTGCACCGATATGAAAATTGGCCACCGATACCGATACCGATTGTTCAACTAACACAATCGGCCGATACCGATACCGATACCGATAATTGTGGCAAAAAATAAGTATTTTAATTTTTTTTTAATATTTTTTTTAATTTTTTTTTTAATTTTTTTTAAAAAAAATTAATGAAACTACTGTATATTTGTATGTGTGTTTGTATTTGTAGGCCTCTTTACTTACTTAAAAAAGGAAACATCAAGAAATATGTTTATGGTATCACTGATCCCTCTCCCAGTATCGTCTGGCGGCCTGCAGAGGGATACTATTTTCTCAACCAGAGCTTTCAACCAATGCAATGGAACCATTCTGGCGGCCTGCAGCGGGATACTATTCTCTCAACCAGAGCTTTCAACCAATGCAATGGAACCATTTTGATTGACAGTCGATTCGGCCAATTACGCCACACCGCTAGCACCCACCTCCTGCTTACCACCAAGCGTTTATTCATTTTTCTACTTCGGGGCATGCCGCCATTGATCTGCTTGTGAGAATGCGAGTCAAACTCAGTCAGAACCACAACAAGCTAATAAGTTAGCTGCCCGGCAGTGCCCGCCGACCAGCGCGCTCCACAGGATGGCCAAACGAGACACAATGATTTTACTGCAACAAATGTTATAATAAAACAAAGCCTTTCTATACATTTGTCTGGTTGAAAACGTTATTAACAGATTGCAGAATGTGTAGTTGGGTACGGAATGAGCAACGGAATGTAACCGAGCTATGCACGGCTTGCTTGCTATCTTCGGGTAAATACTATGCTGATGTAATTGAACGTGTAACTAACTATAATAACGTTAATGCCACAAAACGAATGTTTGTGTCATTTTAACAGCAGATACTTTCTTAAATGCCATCCTCCCGACAGAGCGGTGTTGATGGGGAGCTCTGATGGATTCGCTTGGTTGTGTTATTACATTAGCATTGAACAGCTAACCGAAAGCTAGGGTTAACTAATGTTAAAGGTTTAGCCATAACGTTACATTGGCTAAAGTTGGGGCTATTCTTAATCCAGTAATAATGGCTGCAGACCTGCAAGCAAAGTACAGCAAGTTGGCAAAGGAGTATTCCAACGTAAATCACATTTTCACCAGTAACGTTAGTCGTCTGCCTCCCGGCTATGAACGGACTCGGAGTAATGCCTTGCTGCTATGGGTAATAATAATATGCTGATGTTATTGTCCGTGTAACACTAACTATATAACGTTAATGCCACAAAACGAATGCCTTGTTAATCATAAATAGTAACTTTGATGCAGTAGCTTGTGTGTGTGTGGGGCGGACGGCGGGCGTTGTGCAGGTAGGTCGCGAGTGAACTTTTTTTTTTTTTTTGCCTTTTGACGCTACACAAATGGATGGTTAGTTATCGGCGACTGCTATCGGCACATTTGAGCTTATCGGCCGATAGGCCGATAGCAGTCAACAAGGCACTTATCGGCCGATACCGATACCCGACCGATATATCGGTGCACCCCTAAAAAAAGTCAACCAACGAACTGGATTCTTGTACCGGATCTCCTCTCTGGTAAACAAGAATACCCTGAAGACTCTGGCAGGAGCACTCATTCAAGGGTACTATGACTATGCGTGCACCTCATGGTACCAAAGCACCTCAAAGGCGCTTAAAACAAAATTACAAACATCACAAAACAAACTGGTCAGACTACTGCTTGACCTGAACCCCAGAACCCACCTCACCCCTGCCCACTTTGCCAACCTAGGATGGCTTAGAGTAGACGACAGAGTACAGCAACTTGCAATGGGCCTGGTCTACAAGATACACTATACGACCGGGGTGCCCATGTACATGTCAAAATACTTCCCAAAGGTCAGTGAATACCACAACCACTACACCAGAGGAAGCTCAACAAATCATGTGAAACCCAGATTCGGCTCAAACAAGGGACTAAACACGTTTCGCAATTATGCCACAACAATGTGGAACGCCCTACCCAAAGCTGTAAAGGAATGTGAATCCCTGCCCACATTCAAAACCGCTCTTAAAGAGCACCTACGGGAGGCTGCAATTCGAAACTGGCCACCGTAAATGCCCAAAACCCCCACCACCTCCTAATAGACAGTCTCCTCCCCACCGCATGTATATATTCCCTCCCCGCCGTATGTATATTTCCCTCCCACCCACCCACCCCCTCCTAATGTACAGTCCCCTCCCCATCATATGTATATACTCTGTCAGGATCTAGGGGTAACAGTACTGTATATTTGAATACCGCCTATGTCACAAATGTATCAGTACTAAATACCTATATGTCCCTATGCCATAAATGTCATGTATGTTGTGTATGTCATAAATGTCTATATGAATTGAAAATGGGGGACCCTGATGGAAACAAGACAAACGTCTTTCTCAGGTCTGCATCCCCTTAACAATTGTATGTATTGAGCCGTACTGTATTGTACCCATTCTGCAATCTGTTAAATAAAGTTTTCATTCATTCATTCATTCATCCAAGCCACCAAGTGCTCCAGCTGCATCACCGTGAGCTTCTCTGCTAGCCGCGAGTTAATTAATTATGAGTTAATTGTATTAATAAAGATGTTTTTCTTGTTTCAGTTGTACAGTTGGTGACATCATGGGAGCATTCAGGCTCCCCAGAGAGAGAGAGAGAGAGAGAGAGAGATACAGATACAGATCAGAAAGAGAGATAGAAACATACACTAGGATAGAACCAGTTTCAAACAACATGATGACCTAAATACATTTAAATTTAAATCCCTAGGTATCAATGTTTTAATGTTGGGGTATTACTATCTTATAATGGCCTCATAAACCTTTTCAGCCAAATACCCAAACTAAATGTAGCCTCTCACCCTGGGAGCCAGGCTCATTAAAACATACTAGTTATCTTATCATGTGGAAGCCAGGCTCATTAAAACATACTATAGTACTCTTATCATGTGGAACCCAGGCTCATTAATATATACTAGTACTCTTATCATGTGGAAGCCAGTCTCATTACTAGTACTCTTATCATGTGGGAGCTCATTAAAACATCCTAGTACTCTTATCATGTGGGAGCTCATTAAAACATCTTAGTACTCTTATCCTGTGGAAGTCAGGCTCATTAAAACATCCTAGTACTCTTATCATGTGGAAGCCAGGCTCATTAATACTAGTAATCTTATCATGTGGAAGCCAGGCTCATTAAAACATCCTAGTACTCTTATCATGTGGAAGCCAGGCTCATTAATACTAGTACTCTTATCATGTGAGAGCCATGCTCAATAATACACACTAGTACTCTTATCATGTGGAAGCCAGGCTCATTAATACACACTAGTACTCTTATCCTGTGGAAGTCAGGCTCATTAAAACATACTAGTACTCTTATCATGTGGAAGCCAGGCTCATTAATACACACTAGTACTCTTATCATGTGGAAGCCAGGCTCATTAAAACATACTAGTACTCTTATCATGTGGAAGCCAGGCTCATTAAAACATACTAGTACTCTTATCATGTGGAAGCCAGGCTCATTAATACACACTAGTACTCTTATCATGTGGAAGCCAGGCTCATTAAAACACACTAGTACTCTTATCATGTGGAAGCCAGGCTCATTAAAACACACTAGTACTCTTATCATGTGGAAGCCAGGCTCATTAAAACATACTAGTACTCTTATCATATCATCATCATCAGCCCCCAGGTCCCTTAGAATAGATCATCCAACATGTCCCTTGCACCAAGTCTAAGACTCGAGGTGACTCCTTTGCAGCAGTGGCCCCCAGGCTATGGAATGGTCTTCCCCCAGACATAAGATCTGCTCACCCAGCTCTACTCCATAGCATTTGGCTATGATTAATCCCTGCTCCCTTACCATTCTCTCTACATGTTTCAGCCTGGTGCTTACTGTATACACCCTTGTGTTGCTGTTCTGGGTTCTGTACAGTGTCCAGTTACTCTATTGTCATTCCCTGTGTCTTATGTCTTACCATACTGTCTGTTGCATAGTCCTACTCCCATAACATCCGGCTCATTAAAACACACTAGTACTCTTATCATGTGGGAGCCAGGTTCAGTCAGGCCTGCGACCCATTTTGGTCCCTAACCCACAGTTTAACATCCTTCTGTGGCTGAGGGGCTCCTGGATCACTGATCCTGGACCATCTGTTAAAGTCTGAGGAGACAGTAATGTCTCCTGGTTCTCAGGCCTCTTGGCCTCTCTTTCTCCTTTCTTGTTTTGTGTGCGCGCACGCATGCGTGTGCGTGTGCATGTGTGTGTGTGTGACTGTATGTATGTATGTATGTATGTGTGTGTGTGTGTGTGTGTGTGTGTGTGTGTGTGTGTGTGTGTGTGTGTGTGTGTGTGTGTGTGTGTATGTGTGTGTGAAGCGCAGTGACCACTACTAAGGACCCCCGTGGTTTTATATAGCCAGAGATTTATGAGTCCAGCCCTCATTCGCTCCCAGACACTGAACACAATAGTGAAGAGATGCTCAGACTGACAGACAAACAGAGAGACAGACAAACAAACAGACAGACAGACAGGCAGGCAGCCACTAGTGTGTGTGTGTGTGTGTGTGTGTGTGTGTGTGTGTGTGTGTGTGTGTGTGCGCGTGCATGTGTGTGTTTGGTGTGTATGTGTGTGTGTGTGGTTGTGTGTATGCATGTATGTGTGTGTGAATACTTGGTCAGCACAAACAAACTGTACAGTGGCCAGTGACAACTGACTTGGAGGGAAACTGCCAGGACACACACACACACACACACACACAGACGCACGCACGCACACATACACACACACACACACCCACACACACACACACACACACACACACACACACACACACACACACACACACACACACACACACACACACACACACACACACACACACACACGCGCACACACGCACACACGAACACTGGTTCAAGGTCACAGCACCAGATCATCTACTGTACCAGTTCTACCAGATAAAACCTGACTGGTCCTAGATGCCGGCTCACAAAGGCTCATAAAGGCTCATACAGGCTCATAAAGCCTCATGAAGGCTCACAAAGGCTCACAAAGGCTCACAAAGGCTCATAAAGGCTCATACAGGCTCACAAAGGCTCATAAAGGCTCATGAAGCCTTACAAAGGCTCACAAAGGCTCATAAAGGCTCATACAGGCTCATAAAGGCTCATAAAGGCTCATAAAGGCTCATACAGGCTCACAAAGGCTCATAAAGGCTCATACAGGCTCATAAAGCCTCATGAAGGCTCATAATGGCTCACAAAGGCCATACTGGCTTGTGGTGGCGCTTTTCTTTAAAAAATGTATTTGTCACCCATCTGTATAGATCTACTTCTGCAACTGCCCTCTCTGTCTGTCTGTATTTGTCTCCCCCTCCCATTCTCTCTCTTTTTCTCTCTCTTTCTCTGTGGTGCACGCTTAAGTGAGTATGTGTGAATGTGTGTGTGTGTGAGAGAGAGAGAGAGAGAGAGAGAGAGAGAGAGAGAGAGAGAGAGAGAGAGAGAGAGAGAGAGAGAGAGAGAGAGAGAGAGAGAGAGAGAGAGAGAGAGAGAGAGAGAGAGAGAGAGAGAGAGAGAGAGAGAGAGAGAGAGAGGGGGGAGAGGGAGAGAGACAGGTCGATGTATGCATATAGCTATAAAAGAGAAACACAGTTGACCGGGAGGGCAATTTGTCTTGTACTTAACACACACACACACACACACATGCACACAAGTTCTCTGCGCTACGAATTTCATAATAAAAGCCGCTGTTGTCATAGGAGAAATGTACATAGTATTTAAAAAAAATAAAAAGCCTAATTAAAATGCCTCCCGGGCCTGATGTGGCCCATGGGCTGCCTATTGGGAACCCCTGCTCTAACCCATCCACAGGACACTAACCCTAACCCCAACCCATCCACAGGACACTAACCCGAACCCAATCCATCCACAGGACACTAACCCTAACCCCAACCCATCCACAGGACAGTAACCCTAACCCCAACCCATCCACAGGACAGTAACCCTAACCCCAACTAGGGATGCCCCGATCACGTTTTTTGCCACCGATACCGATCACCGATCGTCGTGATCCATATCGGCCGATACCGATCCGATACCGATTGTTTTTGATTAAAAAGAAATTAAAAATTATTTTATATAAAAAGTTTTTTTTTTTTTTTTTTTTTTTAAATATATATATTATATAATTAGACTTGTACTTGTATTATCTGCGACTGCGAGACATCGCCACCACGCAACAAGTCAAAATGCTCACTATCTGCAAACAGCTCCACTGTCTGTGTGTACTCTAGTAGCCCAGCTCAAAAGGATTCTCCGGCGCTGCAGCGGGACCCCATTGGTAACGTTAAGTGCTTTGGTCGTTTCACATTCAGCAAGCCCTCAGCTCGAATACGCATTAAATCAATGTTATAAGACATTGATATCAAGAGCTATCTGTAGCTACTGCTAGCCGGCTAGATGACGTTAAGACAGAACTTTAGTTCAATGGGACATTTCGTTTTGAACAGTAAACGAACGTCAGCTAACGCAAGCTAACTGAGGTATGAACATGAACTACTAGACTTTCTGGATCATTTGTTGATATCAGGAGCTATCGGTAGCTAGCCGGCTAAATACCGTTAGACAATGCCTACTAAACGTGAATAGTTGACTGGGTAATTTTGTTTAAACAGTAACGATAGCTAGGTAGCTAACGTTAGCGCAGGTCGAATGCAGTGCACTACAGACTCGAGCAGAGGAGCCGCACCTCTTTGTTTACAAACTCTACATGGGGCGGGCGGGGCTAGGGAGGAGGAGCAGCGGCAGTTTGCAGGTCGTGTGTGTCTGAGACAGACAGCGAGTGAGAGCTTCGCTTGATCGGTTTCCGCTATCGGCGAATATGACTAATTATCGGAATTCACAGATTGCATATTTATACTGAGTATCGGCCGATAACGATCGGTGGCCGATCGATCGGGGCATCCCTA
>NC_140166.1:26054628-26067128 GCF_963971535.1 Notolepis coatsorum
TCTCCTCCGCTCCAATCCACTCCAGGCCGCCCACAGTGGTTTAACACTGTTGATGTAATATATACATGCAGTACAATGCCAAAGCAACAGATGGCGATGTACAAACATGAAGGCCATTTTCAACCAATGAGAAGGGTGAACCTGTGATATCCTGTTCAGGCTTTGTCACTCACTCCTGTTAGAAAAAGTATCGACGCCATTGTTGTTGTCGTTAGCTTACATGCTAACGTTAATGGCAGCGACCATAGCATTGTGGCTCGGCTAGCCTATCATCGCTTAATAGAGCTAGTGAATGGATAAACAACGTTATTTAACATTGCAGAATGGGTACAATTACAATGCGGCTCAATACAAACAATTGTTAAGGGGCCCAGGGGGTGTAGACTGTTGTAGTTTGAGCTAATTTACACCATGCTCCAAAAAAAATAAAAAAATCTGCAGAGCCATCTGGCGCGGGGAGCGGGGAGCGCTCGATTCAAGGTGAGCGGGGAGCGACTTGGGGGCGGGGTCAACATGAGCGATTAGCGGAGCGGACCAAGCTTTAAAGAGCGAAGAGCGGATTTCTCGGCCGCGCCGATCCACTCACGTGGCCTGGCGGCCAGTCAAACTTTATTTTTATTTATTTAACAGATTGCAGAATGGGTACAATACAGTACGGCTCAATACACACAATTTTATAAGGGGATGCAGACCAGAGAAAGACGTTCGTCTTGTTTACATCAGGGTCCCCCATTTTCAGTTCATAGTGACATTTATGACATACAAGACATCATGACATTTATGGCATAGGGACATACATGACATACAGGGGGGACCCTGATGGGGGACCCTGATGTAAACAAGATGAAAGTCTTTCTCTGGTCTGCATCCCCTTAACAATTGTATGTACTATTGAGCTGTACTGTACTGTACCCATTCTGCAATCTGTTAATAAAATGTTCAATCAATCAATCAATCAATCAGGTATTTAGTACTGTTACATTTGTGATATATACGATATTCAAATATACAGTACTGTTACCCATAGATCCTGACAGAGTATATACATATGATGGGGAGGGGAGGGACTGTAGAATTTTTTTCATATTTAAGCCAAATAATATATATAATATATTTCTCCCTCCCTCGCTCTCTCTCTCCCCCTCTTTCTGAATATTACACACACACAACACAAATATATATACACACACACACACACACACAGTGTGTATAGGAGGTTGTATAGATGTAAACAAGACGAAAGTCTTTCTCTGGTCTGCATCCCCTTAACAATTGTGTGTATTGAGCTGTACTGTATTGTACCCATTCTGCAATCTGTTAATAAAGTGTTCAATCAATCAATCAATCACGTTAGTTAGCATCCAAGCTAGCCATAACAGTATAGCATCCAAGCTTCTTACCTGGCCAATAATCCTCCTTGCTCCTTCTGGACAGATAGATTTGTTAAATCATTATATCCACAGTGTGCTGGTCCTCAGTATATGTCCCGCCGGCGAAAAATAAGTGCCTAATAAAGTGCTAAATGTTTGATAATAGAATAGAGGCTTCTAACATGCCTGCTCTGTTAATAAAATTTTCAATCAATCAATCAATCAATCCCGCGAGGGGATGACGTTCAGACCTATGGTTGGTTCAGACGTTGTCACGTGACTCACGTTAGCAAATGGCACGCAGAGGGGAGGCCAGACTACTTAGTCTGCTTTTAGTCCGTTTTAAGGTGTGGGCAGGGCTTTAGTCAGCTCTAATCTGATTGGCTAGTATTGGTTTTTGACTCCACATACATGAATCACATGGTGGGAGGCTGGAGAAAGACACCTCCCCCCTCTGCATCTACCTCCTCTCTCAGTCCTCTGCTGCAGTGAGCACAGTGAGTCTGACAGTGTTTTAGAGAGAGTGAGAAGGAGAAGAGGGAGACATTTAAAAAAAAATTATAACACAGAGATGAAAAATAATGATTTTTTATTATTATTGTAAACTATATAAAATAATATTTTTTTTCATATTTCATATTTCATATTAAGTCATATTTTAATAATGGGGAAGCCTGGCTTCCGTTGGCTTCCAGGAGGATTCACCACTGAATATCACAGATCCAGTGCCAGGGCCCACACACACATCAGCCCACACACACGCTGTATTCAGGCCCAGGACAGTAAAGACTCTCTCTAGCTGTATTCAGGCCTGTGGCAGTAAAGACTCTCTCTAGCTGTATTCAGGCCCAGGACAGTAAAGACTCTCTCTAGCTGTATTCAGGCCCAGGACAGTAAAGACTCTCTCTAGCTGTATTCAGGCCCAGGACAGTAAACACTCTCTCTAGCTGTATTCAGGCCTGTGGCAGTAAATACTCTCTCTAGCTGTATTCAGGCCTGTGGCAGTAAAGACTCTCTCTAGCTGTATTCAGGCCCAGGGCAGTAAAGACTCTCTCTAGCTGTATTCAGGCCTGTGGCAGTAAAGACTCTCTCTAGCTGTATTCAGGCCCAGGACAGTAAAGACTCTCTCTAGCTGTATTCAGGCCCATGACAGTAAAGACTCTCTCTAGCTGTATTCAGGCCCAGGACAGTAAAGACTCTCTCTAGCTGTATTCAGGCCCAGGACAGTAAAGACTCTCTCTAGCTGTATTCAGGCCCAGGACAGTAAAGACTCTCTCTAGCTGTATTCAGGCCTGTGGCAGTAAAGACTCTCTCTAGCTGTATTCAGGCCCAGGACAGTAAAGACTCTCTCTAGCTGTATTCAGGCCCAGGACAGCAAAGACTCTCTCTAGCTGTATTCAGGCCCAGGACAGTAAAGACTCTCTCTAGCTGTATTCAGGCCTGTGGCAGTAAAGACTCTCTCTAGCTGTATTCAGGCCCAGGGCAGTAAAGACTCTCTCTAGCTGTATTCAGGCCTGTGGCAGTAAAGACTCTCTCTAGCTGTATTCAGGCCCAGGACAGTAAAGACTCTCTCTAGCTGTATTCAGGCCCAGGACAGCAAAGACTCTCTCTAGCTGTATTCAGGCCTGTGGCAGTAAAGACTCTCTCTAGCTGTATTCAGGCCCAGGACAGTAAAGACTCTCTCTAGCTGTATTCAGGCCTGTGGCAGTAAAGACTCTCTCTAGCTGTATTCAGGCCTGTGACAGTAAAGACTCTCTCTAGCTGTATTCAGGCCTGTGGCAGTAAACACTCTCTCTAGCTGTATTCAGGCCTGTGGCAGTAAAGACTCTCTCTAGCTGTATTCAGGCCTGTGGCAGTAAACACTCTCTCTAGCTGTATTCAGGCCCAGGACAGTAAAGACTCTCTCTAGCTGTATTCAGGCCTGTGGCAGTAAAGACTCTCTCTAGCTGTATTCAGGCCCAGGGCAGTAAAGACTCTCTCTAGCTGTATTCAGGCCCAGGGCAGTAAAGACTCTCTCTAGCTGTATTCAGGCCTGTGGCAGTAAACACTCTCTCTAGCTGTATTCAGGCCCAGGACAGTAAAGACTCTCTCTAGCTGTATTCAGGCCTGTGACAGTAAAGACTCTCTCTAGCTGTATTCAGGCCTGTGGCAGTAAAGACTCTCTCTAGCTGTATTCAGGCCCAGGACAGTAAAGACTCTCTCTAGCTGTATTCAGGCCTGTGGCAGTAAAGACTCTCTCTAGCTGTATTCAGGCCCAGGACAGTAAAGACTATCTCTAGCTGTATTCAGGCCCAGGGCAGTAAATACTCTCTCTAGCTGTATTCAGGCCAAGGACAGTAAATACTCTCTCTAGCTGTATTCAGGCCCAGGACAGTAAAGACTCTCTCTAGCTGTATTCAGGCCCAGGACAGTAAAGACTCTCTCTAGCTGTATTCAGGCCCAGGGCAGTAAAGACTCTCTCTAGCTGTATTCAGGCCCAGGACAGTAAAGACTCTCTCTAGCTGTATTCAGGCCTGTGGCAGTAAAGACTCTCTCTAGCTGTATTCAGGCCCAGGACAGTAAAGACTCTCTCTAGCTGTATTCAGGCCCAGGACAGTAAATACTCTCTCTAGCTGTATTCAGGCCCAGGACAGTAAAGACTCTCTCTAGCTGTATTCAGGCCTGTGGCAGTAAAGACTCTCTCTAGCTGTATTCAGGCCCAGGACAGTAAAGACTCTCTCTAGCTGTATTCAGGCCCAGGACAGTAAAGACTCTCTCTAGCTGTATTCAGGCCCAGGACAGTAAAGACTCTCTCTAGCTGTATTCAGGCCCAGGGCAGTAAAGACTCTCTCTAGCTGTATTCAGGCCTGTGGCAGTAAATACTCTCTCTAGCTGTATTCAGGCCTGTGGCAGTAAAGACTCTCTCTAGCTGTATTCAGGCCCAGGACAGTAAAGACTCTCTCTAGCTGTATTCAGGCCTGTGGCAGTAAAGACTCTCTCTAGCTGTATTCAGGCCCAGGACAGTAAAGACTATCTCTAGCTGTATTCAGGCCTGTGGCAGTAAATACTCTCTCTAGCTGTATTCAGGCCCAGGACAGTAAATACTCTCTCTAGCTGTATTCAGGCCCAGGACAGTAAAGACTCTCTCTAGCTGTATTCAGGCCCAGGACAGTAAAGACTCTCTCTAGCTGTATTCAGGCCCAGGGCAGTAAAGACTCTCTCTAGCTGTATTCAGGCCCAGGACAGTAAAGACTCTCTCTAGCTGTATTCAGGCCTGTGGCAGTAAAGACTCTCTCTAGCTGTATTCAGGCCCAGGACAGTAAAGACTCTCTCTAGCTGTATTCAGGCCCAGGACAGTAAAGACTCTCTCTAGCTGTATTCAGGCCCAGGGCAGTAAAGACTCTCTCTAGCTGTATTCAGGCCCAGGACAGTAAAGACTCTCTCTAGCTGTATTCAGGCCTGTGGCAGTAAAGACTCTCTCTAGCTGTATTCAGGCCTGTGGCAGTAAAGACTCTCTCTAGCTGTATTCAGGCCTGTGGCAGTAAAGACTCTCTCTAGCTGTATTCAGGCCTGTGGCAGTAAATACTCTCTCTAGCTGTATTCAGGCCTGTGACAGTAAAGACTCTCTCTAGCTGTATTCAGGCCCAGGACAGTAAATACTCTCTCTAGCTGTATTCAGGCCTGTGGCAGTAAAGACTCTCTCTAGCTGTATTCAGGCCTGTGGCAGTAAAGACTCTCTCTAGCTGTATTCAGGCCCAGGGCAGTAAAGACTTTCTCTAGCTGTATTCAGGCCCAGGACAGTAAAGACTCTCTCTAGCTGTATTCAGGCCCAGGACAGTAAATACTCTCTCTAGCTGTATTCAGGCCCAGGACAGTAAAGACTCTCTCTAGCTGTATTCAGGCCTGTGGCAGTAAAGACTCTCTCTAGCTGTATTCAGGCCCAGGACAGTAAAGACTCTCTCTAGCTGTATTCAGGCCCAGGACAGTAAAGACTCTCTCTAGCTGTATTCAGGCCCAGGACAGTAAAGACTCTCTCTAGCTGTATTCAGGCCCAGGGCAGTAAAGACTCTCTCTAGCTGTATTCAGGCCTGTGGCAGTAAAGACTCTCTCTAGCTGTATTCAGGCCTGTGGCAGTAAAGACTCTCTCTAGCTGTATTCAGGCCCAGGACAGTAAAGACTCTCTCTAGCTGTATTCAGGCCTGTGGCAGTAAAGACTCTCTCTAGCTGTATTCAGGCCCAGGACAGTAAAGACTATCTCTAGCTGTATTCAGGCCTGTGGCAGTAAATACTCTCTCTAGCTGTATTCAGGCCCAGGACAGTAAATACTCTCTCTAGCTGTATTCAGGCCCAGGACAGTAAAGACTCTCTCTAGCTGTATTCAGGCCCAGGACAGTAAAGACTCTCTCTAGCTGTATTCAGGCCCAGGGCAGTAAAGACTATCTCTAGCTGTATTCAGGCCCAGGACAGTAAAGACTCTCTCTAGCTGTATTCAGGCCTGTGGCAGTAAAGACTCTCTCTAGCTGTATTCAGGCCCAGGACAGTAAAGACTCTCTCTAGCTGTATTCAGGCCCAGGACAGTAAAGACTCTCTCTAGCTGTATTCAGGCCCAGGGCAGTAAAGACTCTCTCTAGCTGTATTCAGGCCCAGGACAGTAAAGACTCTCTCTAGCTGTATTCAGGCCTGTGGCAGTAAAGACTCTCTCTAGCTGTATTCAGGCCTGTGGCAGTAAAGACTCTCTCTAGCTGTATTCAGGCCTGTGGCAGTAAAGACTCTCTCTAGCTGTATTCAGGCCTGTGGCAGTAAATACTCTCTCTAGCTGTATTCAGGCCTGTGACAGTAAAGACTCTCTCTAGCTGTATTCAGGCCCAGGGCAGTAAATACTCTCTCTAGCTGTATTCAGGCCTGTGGCAGTAAAGACTCTCTCTAGCTGTATTCAGGCCTGTGGCAGTAAACACTCTCTCTAGCTGTATTCAGGCCCAGGGCAGTAAAGACTCTCTCTAGCTGTATTCAGGCCTGTGGCAGTAAAGACTCTCTCTAGCTGTATTCAGGCCCAGGACAGTAAAGACTCTCTCTAGCTGTATTCAGGCCCAGGACAGTAAAGACTCTCTCTAGCTGTATTCAGGCCCAGGACAGTAAAGACTCTCTCTAGCTGTATTCAGGCCTGTGGCAGTAAATACTCTCTCTAGCTGTATTCAGGCCTGTGACAGTAAATACTCTCTCTAGCTGTATTCGGGCCTGTGGCAGTAAAGACTCTCTCTAGCTGTATTCAGGCCTGTGGCAGTAAAGACTCTCTCTAGCTGTATTCAGGCCCAGGACAGTAAAGACTCTCTCTAGCTGTATTCAGGCCTGTGGCAGTAAAGACTCTCTCTAGCTGTATTCAGGCCTGTGACAGTAAAGACTCTCTCTAGCTGTATTCAGGCCTGTGGCAGTAAAGACTCTCTCTAGCTGTATTCAGGCCCAGGACAGTAAAGACTCTCTCTAGCTGTATTCAGGCCCAGGACAGTAAAGACTCTCTCTAGCTGTATTCAGGCCCAGGACAGTAAAGACTCTCTCTAGCTGTATTCAGGCCCAGGACAGTAAAGACTCTCTCTAGCTGTATTCAGGCCTGTGGCAGTAAAGACTCTCTCTAGCTGTATTCAGGCCCAGGGCAGTAAAGACTATCTCTAGCTGTATTCAGGCCCAGGGCAGTAAAGACTCTCTCTAGCTGTATTCAGGCCCAGGACAGTAAAGACTCTCTCTAGCTGTATTCAGGCCCAGGGCAGTAAAGACTCTCTCTAGCTGTATTCAGGCCTGTGGCAGTAAAGACTCTCTCTAGCTGTATTCAGGCCCAGGACAGTAAATACTCTCTCTAGCTGTATTCAGGCCCAGGGCAGTAAAGACTCTCGTTAGCTGTATTCAGGCCTGTGGCAGTAAATACTCTCTCTAGCTGTATTCAGGCCTGTGGCAGTAAAGACTCTCTCTAGCTGTATTCAGGCCCAGGACAGTAAAGACTCTCTCTAGCTGTATTCAGGCCTGTGGCAGTAAAGACTCTCTCTAGCTGTATTCAGGCCCAGGACAGTAAAGACTCGTTCTAGCTGTATTCAGGCCCAGGACAGTAAAGACTCTCTCTAGCTGTATTCAGGCCTGTGGCAGTAAAGACTCTCTCTAGCTGTATTCAGGCCTGTGGCAGTACAGACTCTCTCTAGCTGTATTCAGGCCCAGGACAGTAAAGACTCTCTCTAGCTGTATTCAGGCCCAGGACAGTAAAGACTCTCTCTAGCTGTATTCAGGCCTGTGGCAGTAAAGACTCTCTCTAGCTGTATTCAGGCCTGTGGCAGTAAAGACTCTCGTTAGCTGTATTCAGGCCTGTGGCAGTAAAGACTCTCTCTAGCTGTATTCAGGCCCAGGACAGTAAAGACTCTCTCTAGCTGTATTCAGGCCCAGGACAGTAAAGACTCTCTCTAGCTGTATTCAGGCCTGTGGCAGTAAAGACTCTCTCTAGCTGTATTCAGGCCCAGGACAGTAAAGACTCTCTCTAGCTGTATTCAGGCCCAGGACAGTAAATACTCTCTCTAGCTGTATTCAGGCCTGTGGCAGTAAAGACTCTCTCTAGCTGTATTCAGGCCTGTGGCAGTAAAGACTCTCTCTAGCTGTATTCAGGCCCAGGGCAGTAAAGACTCTCTCTAGCTGTATTCAGGCCTGTGGCAGTAAAGACTCTCTCTAGCTGTATTCAGGCCTGTGGCAGTAAACACTCTCTCTAGCTGTATTCAGGCCTGTGGCAGTAAAGACTCTCTCTAGCTGTATTCAGGCCCAGGACAGTAAAGACTCTCTCTAGCTGTATTCAGGCCTGTGGCAGTAAAGACTCTCTCTAGCTGTATTCAGGCCTGTGGCAGTAAAGACTCTCTCTAGCTGTATTCAGGCCTGTGGCAGTAAAGACTCTCTCTAGCTGTATTCAGGCCCAGGGCAGTAAAGACTCTCTCTAGCTGTATTCAGGCCCAGGGCAGTAAAGACTCTCTCTAGCTGTATTCAGGCCCAGGACAGTAAAGACTCTCTCTAGCTGTATTCAGGCCTGTGGCAGTAAAGACTCTCTCTAGCTGTATTCAGGCCTGTGGCAGTAAAGACTCTCTCTAGCTGTATTCAGGCCTGTGCCAGTAAAGACTCTCTCTAGCTGTATTCAGGCCTGTGGCAGTAAAGACTCTCTCTAGCTGTATTCAGGCCCAGGACAGTAAAGACTATCTCTAGCTGTATTCAGGCCTGTGGCAGTAAAGACTCTCTCTAGCTGTATTCAGGCCCAGGACAGTAAAGACTCTCTCTAGCTGTATTCAGGCCTGTGGCAGTAAACACTCTCTCTAGCTGTATTCAGGCCCAGGGCAGTAAAGACTCTCTCTAGCTGTATTCAGGCCCAGGACAGTAAAGACTCTCTCTAGCTGTATTCAGGCCCAGGGCAGTAAAGACTCTCTCTAGCTGTATTCAGGCCCAGGACAGTAAAGACTCTCTCTAGCTGTATTCAGGCCCAGGACAGTAAAGACTATCTCTAGCTGTATTCAGGCCCAGGACAGTAAAGACTCTCTCTAGCTGTATTCAGGCCCAGAACAGTAAAGACTCTCTCTAGCTGTATTCATCAGGCCCAGCCCTAGAGTAAATAGTAGAGATGCTATAGCTGGCTGAACCACCAGAACCATTCTGTTCATTCTAGCTCTATGATATCACATGGCCTCTCAGGGGACAGAGATGGTCCAGTGCAGCCGATGGCGACAGAGAGGTGCCAATGATACCTGATCACAGTATTGATCGGTAGAAGCCATTACAATGAAATAGAAGCCTCCACAGAGACAGGGCTGAAGGAGACAGACCCCCCAAAAAACAAATATTGTACAAAGTAGAATAGCAGTCAGAGAGATGATAGTCTAGTCAAACTAGAACAGCAGCCAGAGAGTCTAGTCAAACTGTGTACTGTAGTAATACTATGTTAGATACTGTGTACTGTAGTACTACTATGTTCGATACTGTATCAATCAATCAAATGTATTTGTATAGCACATTTAGACATGACACTTGTCAACCAAAGTGCTTCACGGTAAGTCGCATAGCAAAATTTTTTTAAAGTGCTCCTGAAGTATAAAATAAACAGAAAAACAACCAACGGACAGACAAGGAAACAGAACAACACGTCAAAACAAACAAGGCAAGAGTCAGAGTGAGTCAGGGAAGGCTAGGGAGTATAGATGAGTTTTGAGTTTAGATTTAAAAGACTCAATGGAGGGGGCAGATTTGATGGACATGGGGATGCTGTTCCAGAGGTCAGGGGCTGCGACAGCAAAAGCACGCCCCCCCCCCCCCCCCCCCCCCCCTAGACTTGAAATTGGACCTACGGGTAGTTAGGAGACCCTTATCAGCCGATCAGAGGGCCCTGACGTTGGTATAGGGGGTGAGGAGGTCTGCTAGGTAAACAGGGGCCTTACCATTTAGGGCTTTATAGACTAAGGCCTTGTCCAGACGAAAACGATTTTGATCTTTTTCGTTTTCATTTCGCTTTCATTTAAAAAAAGGTTTCCGTAAAAAACGAAATCGTCTCAAGAAATAAGTGCATGCCACAAATTTACAAAATAAATGTCTTTCCTGTTTTAGACGTCGCTCAACACCAGCCATGGGAATACTATTTACTAAATGATGGAGGCTTTTTAATTGTCAAGGTAAGAGAGGATTTGTCATGATCAACTGAAGGGGTATGCTATGGAACAGTATGTGATTGGCTACTACTTGGGTTTTCAGAAAAAGTGCATTTAGCTGTAAAAGCCCGATCAAGCTCAAGCTTCTGTAACACTGTAAGGGAGATGTCAATCTGTTGTCGACGGTGGTTGTGATGTTGGCTGAGTTTGCACATGCGGGTTAAGGGAGAGGCATGGGCTATCGCGTCATCGGTACAGGAACAGATTCGTATCGCTTGTAAAGATGGTGACGCAAGGGGGGCGTCTTCAGAATTGCGCACTCTGGGAGCCGGTTTCAGAAAATAGCATCTTCAGGCTGCCAGAACGCAGTTCCGTGTGGATGAAAGGTGCATACGATCAAATACTTTGACTGATACGACCGAAATCGGTTTGGTCTGGACATGGCGTAATAGGAGAACTTTGAAATCTATCCTGTAGCGTACCGGGAGCCAGTGAAGGGAGGCAAGAACAGTAGTAATGTTGTAGTAATACTATGTTAGATAATGTGTATTGTAGTAATACTATGTTAGATATTGTGTACTGCAGTAATACTATGTTAGATACTGTGTACTGTGGTAATACTATATTATATACGGTGTACTGTAGTATTACTATATTATACAGATGAATGAATGAATGAATGAATGAATGAATGAATGAATGAATTCATGTTCAAGTTCAAGTTCAAGTTCTTTAATAGTTGTCATACAGAAGTACAGAATACTTTCATACAAAATGCTCCAGAGACTGTGCTAGACAAGATAGTATCAAATAACATAATAACATAATATAGCATGAATTTAGAAGAAGAAAATGAGGTCACAGTGTTCGGTATAGACATATGTACAATGTTCTGAGTTACCATATAATATACAATACACAATACTATGCAGTGTACTAATGTACAGTACTATCTAGTGCAAAGCAGAAATGGGATGAGGTACAATTTTAGGTACAATTTACAGTAAGGTGTACGAGTTGTAGTGCAATCCTTCATCCATAAATATAAAGTGTGGGGAGTGGGTGCTACAGTGTGTTTGTTTAAAGTGGGTGTGTGCTATAAGTGTGTGGAGTGGGTGCTACAGTGTGTTTGTTTAAAGTGAGTGTGTGCGTGTGGATGTGTGTGCTATGTGCGTTTGGTGGTTGTTGTTGTGTAGTGTTCATTCATTGTTCGTTTAGCAGCCTGATGGCCTGGGGATAGAAGCTTCTTCTGAGTCTTTCTGTGCTCGCCTTGAGACTCCTGTATCGCTTGCCTGACCGCAGCAGTTCAAAGAGGCAGTTGTTCGGGTGACTGGAGTCTTTAATGATTCTCTTAGCCTTGCCCTTGCAACGCTTGTAGTAAATGTTCTGGAGGGTGGGGAGCCCCCCTCCAATTGTGCGTTCGGCTGAACGTGTCACTCTTTGTAGTCTGCTTTGGTCTTGTGCAGTGCTATTCCCAAACCAGGAGGTGATGTTGCCGGTCAAGATGCTCTCTATTGTACATGAGTAGAAGTTCTTAAGGATCTTCTGGCTGACTTGCAACTTCCTTAGGCGCCTGAGGAAGTAGAGGCGTTGTCGTGCCTTCTTCACAACACTGTTAATGTGTGTGGTCCATGTCAAGTCCTCGGATATGTAGGCTCCGAGGTACTTAAAGCTGTTGACTCTCTCAACCGGTGCCCCGTCGATGCTGAGGGGGCTGTAGTCCTTGACCCCCGACCTCCTGAAGTCCACAATCATCTCCTTTGTTTTGCTGACGTTCAGGGAGAGGCTGTTTTCCTGGCACCATCCCGCCAGGACCTTGACCTCTTCCAGGTAGGCCCTCTCGTCGTTGGCAGAGATCAGGCCCACCACCACTGTGTCGTCAGCAAATTTGACGATTGTATTGCTACTCCGCTGAGCCACACAGTCGTGTGTGTACAGGGAGTAGAGGAGGGGACTCAGAACACAGCCCTGGGGGGCCCCTATGTTGAGGGTGATGGATGAGGAGGTGCAGTTGCCTGCTCTCACCACCTGGGGTCTGCCAGTCAGGAAGTCCAAGACCCACTGGCAGAGGTCATAGCCCAAGCCCAGGTCCCTGAGCTTGGCTATGAGTATGGAGGGGACTATGGTATTGAATGCCGAGCTGTAGTCGATGAATAGCATTCTCACATAGTTCCCCTGCCTCTTGTCCAGGTGTGATGCTGCTGTGTGCAGCACATGGGATATGGCGTCCTCCGTGGACCTGTTGGGGCGGTATGCAAATTGCAGGGGGTCCATGTTGATGGGGAGGGAGGAGCAGATGTAGCCCTTTACTAGCTTCTCAAAGCACTTCATGGCTATGGAGGTGAGAGCTACAGGGCGGTAGTCGTTGAGGCAAGCAGGCTTGGATTTTTTGGGTACAGGGATAATAGTGGACTTCTTCAGGCAGGTGGGGATGACAGCCTGTTCTAAGGACAGGTTAAATATGTCAGTGAATACTGGGGCCAGTTGGTCGGCACAGACTTTT
>NC_140166.1:26072128-26074628 GCF_963971535.1 Notolepis coatsorum
CACAGAGCCTACACCCACCTGGAGAGGCCATCATCTACATGCTCCACAGAGCCTACACGCACCTGGAGAGGCCATCATCTACATGCTCCACAGAGCCTACACCCACCTGGAGAGGTCATCATCTACATGCTCCACAGAGCCTACACCCACCTGGAGAGGCCATCATCTACATGCTCCACAGAGCCTAAACCCACCTGGAGAGGCCATCATCTACATGCTCCACAGAGCCTACACCCACCTGGAGAGGCCATCATCTACATGCTCCACAGAGCCTACACCCACCTGGAGAGGCCATCATCTACATGCTCCACAGAGCCTACACCCACCTGGAGAGGCCATCATCTACATGCTCCACAGAGCCTACACCCACCTGGAGAGGCCATCATCTACATGCTCCACAGAGCCTACACGCACCTGGAGAGGCCATCATCTACATGCTCCACAGAGCCTACACCCACCTGGAGAGGCCATCATCTACATGCTCCACAGAGCCTACACCCACCTGGAGAGGTCATCATCTACATGCTCCACAGAGCCTACACCCACCTGGAGAGGCCATCATCTACATGCTCCACAGAGCCTACACCCACCTGGAGAGGTCATCATCTACATGCTCCACAGAGCCTACACGCACCTGGAGAGGCCATCATCTACATGCTCCACAGAGCCTACACCCACCTGGAGAGGCCATCATCTACATGCTCCACAGAGCCTACACCCACCTGGAGAGGTCATCATCTACATGCTCCACAGAGCCTACACCCACCTGGAGAGGTCATCATCTACATGCTCCACAGAGCCTACACGCACCTGGAGAGGCCATCATTTACATGCTCCACAGAGCCTACACGCACCTGGAGAGGCCATCATTTACATGCTCCACAGAGCCTACACCCACCTGGAGAGGTCATCATCTACATGCTCCACAGAGCCTACACGCACCTGGAGAGGCCACTCAGCTCAGTGAGGATTATGTTCTCTGAATTCTCCAGCACCTTCAACACCATCCAGCCGCCTCAGCTAGCGGAGAAGCTCATGGTGATGCAGCTGGAGCACTTGGTGGCCTGGATCACAGACTATCTCACCAAGAGACCGCAGTACGTCAGACTGCAGGACAGTCATTCTGATGTGCCGGTGAGCAACACCGGTGCCCCCTCAATGAACTGTGCCGTCACCCTTCCTGTTCACCCTCTACACCTCCGACTTTTGCCACAACTTGAGCGGGTGCCACCTACATAAGTTACAGAGTACAGAGCCCTGATGGAGAGCTTTGTAGGCTGGAGCTACTGTACAACAACCACCTCAAACTCAACATCAGCAAGACCAAGGAGCTGGGGGTGGACTTCCGGAGGGGCAAGAATAGCCCCCCCCCCGACTCCCATTACCATCTGAGGGGATGAGGTAGAGATGGTGGAGACATAAGTTCCTTGGAATTAGGGCTGGACGGTATGGTCTAAAATGTATATCACGGTATAATTTGAAGCATATATAACGGTATATATCACGGTATATTCATTTATCTTAAAATGTCTATATAAATGCTTCTGAAGGGGTAAAACACTGGTATGGCAGCTATTACTGTACTCTTGTATTACTAATTTACTAGGATATATTTCACATAGTACAGAGGTATTTTAAGAACATTTATTGTGCAAAACTGAAATAGAAAAATGCAAAACCTTTTCTCAAGTTACTTCCATCTCTGAAAAACACTTTTTTCATGAAATACAATCAAATCGAGTGGCACAAAGTGAAAATAAAAACTACAGCAGGACAGGAGGTTTCTTTCCCTCAAACACAAATTATACAACTCCAACATAACTTAACTTTGGTGTACATGTTTGACAACGTAGAGAGAGAGAGAGAGAGAGAGAGAGAGCGTGATGTAATTTTTAGTTTGAGGTTTGAGCTTTCTAAGATGCCGTAGGTGACACCAGGATTGTCAACACACAGTTGGAAACGGGAGAAGCCTGATGGATAAAGCGATATAAAGGAACGAATAGCCAAATAAATGTGAAGTTATCTTTGAACCTCTGTTGTCAAGCCTCATCAATATACCCCCCCCCCCCCCCCCCTTTCCTCACGAATGGAACTGGTGCCGCGGAGTCACGTTAGAACGTTGGTGGCTAACGTGAGTTAGCTTAGCGGCTAACGTTAGCCCCGTTGCTGTGCTAAAGCCAGCCTCCTTAGCCAAATTGAAAAGCCAAAACTATATGGCAAGGTCCGTGAACAAGTGGAGAAAAACTCAGTACAATTAAACACTATGCAACGACCACTGCAAATGTCGAGTGAATTGACAAGTAACGTTAACGTCTGTGCTGTGACTATCTGCTCTAGTCTAACCGGTCACAAGGTATGAAGGTACTGTATAGTCAAAATCCATACCGTAGCACAAATTCATACCGTTTAAGGCCCTCCCATAGTCGAGCAGACTGTACACAGAGCAGACTCCGCGGAGGTCCGCGCGGACTCTTTGAGCTTTGATCTCAGCGGACAGCAG
>NC_140166.1:26079628-26084628 GCF_963971535.1 Notolepis coatsorum
CTGTAAGCAGAATACAAGTCATATGAACACCCACGGTATAGTGTTCTTCCCCCTTCCTACTGTATAAGAAAGAATAAAAAACGCATTGCAATGAGAACAGAGGGTGTATGTGTATTACAAAACCCTTGCAATAATGTGTCTTAAATTAATGAAAAGCATACATGCTCTGAACACAGAGCATATATCGTGTGGGTGATATGACTTGTATTATGCTTACAGAATTCCACGTATTTAGTTTTACAATGTCAAAGCCTTTTAATATAAATCTAAACGTTCCCGTATTTCTGCAATCTATGCGAAAAATAATAAGGAGTTGAGGTAGATACACACTCAGAACGTATTACATGCTGGTATGCTGATAGAGAAAACTATTATATGAATATGAATAGGAATATGATATAAGGTATACACTGGTCCGTCCGCGAGGATAGCCATTAAATGCCATTTGAGAATATAGGCTATTAATGCAATGAAAACATATTATTTAATTTTTCATAAGCGTAAAGATACAACAGCTAGATTAATGATCAAGTTAGTTTACTGTGCAGGGTTCGCAGGGCTGTGCATTGTGCTATTATATATGCGCAAGTTACTGTTGCATAATGTAGGCTATGGCTGCTATTATATGTAATTCATATAGGCTACCTAATAGTATATGATTTTTAGAGGCATCTATTTTGTTGTCGGTATTAGGCTAATACCGACAACAAAATAGATGCCTCTAAAAATCATATAGCCAATCGAACACAACTAATAAAGGCATTCATATTACAGCACGGTTATAATGACACACCACCAACGCCAAACAGTGGTCAACGAACGGTCTTTATTAGTATTTTGAGCTGTCCAGGCAGAATTGCAGCAATGGTCTTAGGGAGCCGTTGATATCTGACATCACCGTGTACAAGTCAGCCTTTTATTTATCCCATAACACCGGTTGTGTCTTCTTGGTTCGACAGCGCCTCAGTGAACAATCTCCTGTGAAGTTTCAGAGTTCCGCTCGGGTCAGTCCATTATTTCACATCCCATGGGGGGTGTTTCATGACCATATATGGATAATCATGCACGAGCATTGACGGTAGAACAAAGAGGTATTTATCAACACGGAGGAGCGTAGGACCTGTGTACGCACGGTTGATAAATCCCAATATTTCTGTGCGTGCACACATTCTAAATTCTGTGCTTACGTATGAAAATAGAACACTTTCTAAGAAGTGTTAATAAATGAGGGCCCAGGGTCTATCCCTTTAAAAAAAATTACTTTTACTTTTTAGTACTTAAGTAGGGTGACCAAACGTCCTCTTTTGCCCGGACATGTCCTCTTTTCACGCCCTGTCCGGGGCGTCCGGGGGGGGGTTTATAAATTCATGGCAATGTCCGGGGTTTCATTGCTTTTCAGTTTCAGTTTCACGGCCCTTTGCGAGCATCTGAAGGCTCGGGACTGCATTTCTCGCCGAACATATAAATTGCTGAATTAAAGCGCTATTCGTTGCCGTTCGACACGTTAATGTCCCTTCAGGCCCATGTCCCTTCAGGCTATGGATTTGCTGTGTTTTCCAGCTTATAAAAAATATATATATTATTTTGGAATATTGCAACTACTACACAAAAACGTGAGTACACAAGTTCAACTCATGTTCAGCCCTATGTTAGTCATTAGCACTAAAAGTGATTTTTCTTTATTGTGTACGAAACTTCAGAATGTTATCTTTCAAAAGAGACCAGGCTTATGCATGTGCTATAAGCATAAAGTATAAAGATAAGCTTTGCAAAAAAAGTATGCAGTCCTCAAGTTCAAGTAAAAAAAAAAATTGCCACTTTTCTTGGCGCATGTTATGTGGTTAAATGTGGGATATTGCAACCACTGCAGAAAAATGTGAGTACACAAGTTCACGTTCAACTCAAGTTCAGACCTATATGCTATACTCTATTTCATTAGCACTAAAAGTGATTTTCCTTTTTTGCATTAGTAACTTCAGAATGTTATCTTTCAAAAGAGACCAGGCTTATGCATGTGCTATATGCATAACGTATAAAGATCAGCTTTGCAAAAAAAGTATGCAGTCCTCAAGTTCAAGTAAAAAAAATTGCCGCTTTTCTGGGTGCATGTTTCCAAGCATATGTTAAAACAATAAAGGCATCTTTGAGTAAACTTTGAGTAGAGATTCAAGATTCAAGAGGTTTATTCATCACATACAGTACAGTACACAAGACATAGTGAAATGAAGGTGGCCATGCGCGCTTCGATTGTGCAAAGTATCATTAAGTATCTCGAGGCTGGGGCCAGCATGTCCTCTTTTTGGAAATCAAAATATGGTCACCCTAACTTAAGTACATTTAAAAGTAGGACTTTTTTACTTTTACTCAAGTGTGTTTTTAGCCAGATACTTTGACTTTTACTTGAGTCAGAAGCCATACCCTACTGCTTTTTCACCTACATGTGTTTGGTGGGTGGGGAACAACCAGGATTTCACTGTCTGCGACAGAGTTGGAGAACTATCTCTCTGACTCTCTGACTCTCTCCCTCTTGAGGATCACACACACACAAATGGAGCCGTGCTGCCGATTGTGATTGGTGGAGGCGGGACTAGGCGATACAACTGATTGACAGCGGAGGCGGCGAATGGAATGGCAGATGGCACTCTGCAGAATAACAGCCAGTGAGACTCGGGAGAGATAGAGCGAAAGTCAATTAACGTTGATGTCAAGATCAGGGGTGCAGTCGTGCACACACGCGGTTACACGGCGTGTTATTAGTAGGTCACTCAGGGCAGAAGTGCGCGCAATGATAAGTACCCGGCCGTTGTAGAAAGCTACCTGGCCGGCGGCCGGCACTTCTCACCTAGACTTTGCATAATAATAGGAACCTACGAGAAGGTGCGCCACTTAGCCGCCATCCGGCAACATTTATCAAATGTTTTCTTGCACCAAGGTCAAGGGACCAGCAGGTTAGTCAGTGATAAAAATAAACATGTGGATGTTAGCTAGCTAACATTACCATGCAATGCATCATCTCCCCTGTCAAAAGCCCAATGTTAAATCTGCCAAGAAACAAATAAATAATTTAACCCTTGTGTCTGAAAACTAAAGTTTTGTGCTCTTGCTCTGTTTGAATAGGTGGAGAGAGTGGTTAACTGTATTATAATAGTAAATAGAAAAATATGTTGTGCTCTTGCTTTTTTCTTTTTGAAGGTGGAGAGAGTAGCATTGCTAGTGCCACAATCGTTTTATTTGAGGTTCATAACAGTACATTGTACTAAGCAATTGTTGGCTCATTAGTTTGTGATTCATATGCACTAAAATTCACCAGAATGCAGGAAATTAAGTCTTTGTAACTAATATTTTCCTGGTGGGGGACTCCCAGACCCCCGTTTAAAAAGTGGCCTGACTGGGGATATTATTTCGTGCTATATCTCCCGGTATGAATTATTTCCCCAGTCCGGCCCTGCACACACACATATCAGTACCAGACAAAAGTTTGGACACACCCACTCATAGAAGCGTTTTTCTTTATTTTGACTATCTTGAAGGAATTCCCACATATTCTGAGTACATGTTGACTTTTGCTTTTGCTTCACTCTCTGGTCCAACTCGTCCCAAAAAAGTGTTCCCCCCAAAAGTCAAGTGTTCCCCCCAAAAGTCAAGTGTTCCCCCCCAAAAGTCAAGTGTTCCCCCCAAAAGTCAAGTGTTCCCCCCAAAAGTAAAGTGTTGTTCCCCCCAAAAGTCAACTGTTCCTTTATCAATCCCCTTGCGGGAATTCAGGTGTCATAGCAGCATGGGGTGAGTGGCAGAATTCAATCAATAATAATAGTAATAGTAATAATAATAATAATAATAATACCATATCATGGTAGCCAACTTCTGAGTGTCATGTTGTTCAGTCCCTGAGGGTTCAAACACAGTATGATGTGTAGTTGACTTGTGCCGTGTTTAGTGTTTAGTTTAGTGTTTTATAAACCACTAAAGTGGTTTATCTATGTCCGCAGAAATGAACAATAGACAAACATAAACACCAATTGCCTATTAAGTGCCAGATTCCACTATTTATATTTGTCTAAGCATTTAAGCATAAGCCCTTTGATCCAAAAGGTAATGAAAAAACGTACAGGTATGTCCAAACTTTTGACATGTACTGTATATATATACACCAGTGTTTCCCTTATATGCATTCAGCAGTGGCGCTGAATTATCACTTGATAATGTATCTTATCAAGTGAACATATCTTGTATTTGGTACAATAAGTCTATATTGAGTAGAATTATCTTGAATTATCTTATCCCACTGGCAGATAATTTAGCTTTTTTTCTGATTTTGGTCAATTTAATCTTGTTTTAAGAAAACAAGATTAACATTTTCTTAAAAACAAGATTAAACTGACCAAAATCAAGAAAAAATAAGCAAAATTATCTGTGTAATAAGATAATTCAAGATAATTCTACTCAATATTGGACTTATTGTACCAAATACAAGATATTTTCACTTGATAAGATTTATTTTTTTGCAGTGTACAAATATGCAGCTACCTGGGCCTCTAGAGCACTTCTAGTGTCAGCGGACACACCAAAAACATCCTAGCAAATTCACATGACTCCATGAACATGAACATGAATAACCTATCTCGAACAATTCTAAGGTAGTTTTAAGTAATGTCTCCGGCAGCATGCGCTAACATGGATTCTGGCGGCACGTGCGCACGCACAAATATGGATTCCGGCAGAGTGCGCGCAGCACAGCACCGCTGTTGAATTTCTTTTCAGGGGAAACACTGTATACACACACATATACTTTATTTGGTATATGTTTACTCATAGTAAAGCTGAATGTGTCCTCTCAGGCCAGGGTGGATGACGGGGTGATGGGCTATAAGGACCTGGCAGCGCTCCCCAGAGACAAGGCCATTCTGGACATCGAGAGACCTGACCTGATGATCTACCAGCCGCACTTCAGCTACAGCCCTATGGAGGTACAGCATACTGTTGTTATTCAAGTGTTATTACAG
>NC_140166.1:26089628-26107128 GCF_963971535.1 Notolepis coatsorum
ACATACACAACATACATGACATTTATGGCATAGGGACATATAGGTATTTCGTACTGATACATTTGTGACATAAACGGTATTCCAATATACAGTACTGCTACCCCTAGATCCTGACAGAGTATATACATATGATGGGGAGGGGACTGTACATTAGGAGGGGGTGGGTGGGTGGGAGAGAAATATACATACGGCGGGGAGGGAATATATACATGCGGTGGGGAGGAGACTGTCTATTAGGAGGTGGTGGGGGTTTTGGGCATTTACGGTGGCCAGTTTCGAATTGCAGCCTCCCGTAGGTGCTCTTTAAGAGCGGTTTAGAATGTGGGCAGGGATTCACATTCCTTTACAGCTTTGGGTAGGGCGTTCCACATTGTTGTGGCATAATTGCGAAACGTGTTTAGTCCCTTGTTTGAGCCGAATCTGGGTTTAACATGATTTGTTGAGCTTCCTCTGGTGTAGTGGTTGTGGTATTCACTGACCTTTGGGAAGTATTTTGACATGTACATGGACACCCTGGTCGTATAGTGTATCTTGTAGACCAGGCCCATTGCAAGTTGCTGTACTCTGTCGTCTACTCTAAGCCATCCTAGGTTGTCAAAGTGGGCAGGGGTGAGGTGGGTTCTGGGGTTCAGGTCAAGTAGTAGTCTGACCAGTTTGTTTTGTGATGTTTCTCATTTTGTTTTAAGCGCCTTTGAGGTGCTTTGGTACCATGAGGTGCACGCATAGTCATAGTACCCTTGAATGAGTGCTCCTGCCAGAGTCTTCAGGGTATTCTTGTTTACCAGAGAGGAGATCCGGTACAAGAATCTAGTTCGTTGGTTGACTTTTTTTATTACATTGGATGCCATTTTGTCACAGGAAAGATTTGCCTCTAGGATGGAACCCAGGTAGGTAATTTCGTCTTTCCTTGTGACAATATTGTCACCCACTGTAACTGAGAAGCCGTCGGTCTTGCTGAGTTTGTTATTTGAACCGAAGAGAATGGACTCTGTTTTGCCCATGTGTAATGATAGTTTGTTATCAGCGAGCCATATGCAGATTTTGCCTAGTTCCGAGCTGAGGGTTTTTTCAACCTGCAACTTGTTCTTGTCAGAGACCAGCAGGGCTGAGTCGTCCGCAAACAGGAACAAGTTGCAGTCACAGGCTGACAACATGTCATTTGCATAAATTAGGAAGAGTAGCGGTCCTAGTATGCTTCCTTTAACAGGTGGACAGGTGTCAGAGGCTAACAGGAGGCTAACAGGAGGCTAACAGGAGGCTAACAGGAGGCTAACAGGTGGACAGGGCTAACAGGAGGCTAACAGGAGGCTAACAGGAGGCTAACAGGAGGCTAACAGGTGGACAGGTGTCAGAGGCTAACAGGAGGCTAACAGGAGGCTAACAGATGAACAGGTGTCATGCTCCAGGTCAATTATTTGTCACGCCTCAAAGCGTTTACACCCATCCTCAATGCAGTAGGGTCTACATTCAGGATGAGTTGAATTGCTTCTGAACAAAGCTGACCAGTTCCCCAGTTGGAGGAGGAGGAGGAGAGGAAGGGAGAAAGAAGGGATGGTGGAGGAAGAGGAAAATATTTTAAATACAAGACAGAGTTTAGTTTCCTAAGACGCTCATTTTCATCAACATAGTCAAAGTTACATT
Organism: Notolepis coatsorum; assembly: GCF_963971535.1. Lineage (NCBI taxonomy): Eukaryota > Metazoa > Chordata > Actinopteri > Aulopiformes > Paralepididae > Notolepis > Notolepis coatsorum. The sequence goes on from NC_140166.1 coordinate 26,091,270, forward strand.
TTGGCAAAATTCACCTGACCAGTCTCTCTCTTCTCTTCCCATTTCCTCCTCTGCTCTACTTTCCTCTCCTCTCCTCCTCCTCCTCCTCCTCCTCCTCCTCCTCCTCCTCCTCCTCCTCCTCCTCCTCCTCCTCCTCCTCCTCCTCTACAGAGACAGAATGGAGAAAGAGAGCTGAGTCTGAGCAGAGGAGTAGAGAGAGGGATGAAGAGGGGGCGGAAGAGGACGGGGAGCTGGATGATGATGTGTGGGGGCTGAGGCAGCTTCAGAAACAGGAACTCAACAAGGTGAGTGACCTGGACTGTGACCTGGACTGTTGAGACCTGGGCCCTCATTTATCAACAATGCATAGAAAGTGTTCTATTTCCGTTCCTACGCATGGAATTTAGAATGTGTGTACGCACAGAAAAATCGGGATTTATCAAACGTGCGTACACAGGTCCTACGCACACCTGCAAGTACACCGTGTTGATAAATGCCACTTGTTCTACGCTCCGCGCTCGTGCACAATTTTAAGTATTTGCATATAGAACCGCCCGTAATTAACCATATACGGTAATGAAACACCCCCATGGAATGTGGAAAAATTGACTAAACCGAGCGAATGCGCGTTATGGGAGAAATACGCGACAGGCTGACAGACGTGTACACGGTGATGTCGGATATGATATCTATTAACTTCCTAAAGACCATTGCTGCCTGGGCACCGCAAAACACTAATAAAGACCGTTAACCACTGTTTGTCGTTGGTGTCATTAATAACCATGCTGGAATATGACTGCCTTTTTTTGTTCCGTTCTTTTAAAGTTCGATTAATACCCAGGGATTAAAGTTCTCCGTCAATTTGATTCCAAATCGCGTGGTTTAATATGATTTGTAGAGGTACAATCTATTTTGATGTCGGTATTAGGTAGGCTATATAAATTATATATATAGCCTACATTATGCAACAGTAATTTGCGCATATATAACACGTGGCACAGACACAGAGCCCCGCACAGCCTGCATACAGTAAACTAACTTGATCGTTAATATAACTGTTGTCCTTGTATCTTTAAGAGATAAGATAAGATAAGATATTCCTTTATTAATCCCCTTGGGGAAATTCATGACACACACATACAGCTCAACGTCTCATAAATGATATTAACAACAACACAATCATTACATTTTTACAGTAACAATGGCACAGCATAAATTCAACAGACATGTACATTTGTTGACACATGTCAGCATTACAGGAGGCCTGAGACACTGTATGCGATAGCCGGCAGCCTACGTATGGCTGTGGCGCCTGGTGAACTGGAGGGAGGGCGGAGTGGGGGGGGGTGGGGGGGGGGGGGGGGGGGGGCGGGTTAAGGAATTTGGTTGTGGAGCAGTCAAGGGGGGGGTGGGCCCCCACCGTCGAGCATCAGAGGCAGCCTACGTATGGCTGTGGCGCCAGATGAGTCACAACAGCAGATCTACGCTTTAGATCTATTGCTATTATATTTGATATGTTTTAAGTACTCGCAAATAAGTCCTATTCTCCATTGGATATAGCGTTGGCACGGAAGGGCCATCAGCAGAGGGCGCTGTTGGCCCGGAATGAGTTAAGAGTAAAGGGCTCCGCACACGGCGGGCGATTTTAGCCAGGCAACTGACTTTTTTTGCAAGCCGACCGACAGAATTGTATCGCCTCCATTGTTATGAATGAGAGAACCCACGCGGCAGGAGATTTTGAAGCGACGGTTGCGCAGCTATTTCTGTCGCCTGGCAAAAAATTGCCTTGATCCTATTTTTTGAGGCGACGGCAGGCAGGACAATAAGGAAATAACATGACTTCTACAGTAGAAGTAGTACAGAAGTTCTACTGGTGTATCATTTGTACACCATTAATTTATCAATACATTCATTGATCAATAACCTATGTATTATTACCATGCTACTTATGTTCATTATTATTAACAGGAACAATGTAAATAAATAACGTTAGTTGGAGAAGCTATAGTTTTTATACTCGAGTAACAAAAGAAGTTGTGGATGTTGACAGAGTTTAATGTCCAGGCTGCAGCTGATGTGGTTTATAAGGTTTATTGTCCAAAGAAAATGATGGTTGAGAACAGAACAGCGTCTTCAGTGAAAAAACATTCTCTCTCAGCTGCATAACAATACTTGTCCAATCGGTGGTAATGAACGTATTGTAGCGATCAGTCATGCAGTAATGTCAGGAAGAATGAGGAGAGGTTGTATTCGTATAGGTGGTTTAATTCCAGCTCAATATGGGTTTAGTTCCCTCGTAATGCACAACACAGCTACCTGCTAATATGCTAAACTAACATCCGGCCCGTCCTCTGATATCTCCCTCCGGGGGGAAACAAGTAACCACACCCCCAGCTAAACAGAGCGACAGTCGCCTCTGGTGTGGGGGGCCAGGCGATTGTCGTTGAGCGACAGACGATCGCATCGCCAGGCGACGTCGGTCGCTCGCCGTGTGCGGACCACTTAAGACCCGTCTGTTAAGACCCGACTGTTAAGACCCGTCTGTTGAGACCCGTCTGTTAAGAGTAAGACCCGTCTGTTGAGACCCAACTGTTAAGACCCATCTGTTGAGACCCGTCTGTTGAGACCCAACTGTTAAGACCCGTCTGTTGAGACCCGTCTGTTGAGACCCAACTGTTAAGACCCGTCTGTTGAGACCCGTCTGTTGAGACCCGTCTGTTGAGACCCGTCTGTTAAGAGTAAGACCCGACTGTTAAGACCCGTCTGTTGAGACCTGTCTGTTAAGAGTAAGACCCGACTGTTAAGACCCGTCTGTTAAGAGTAAGACCCGTCTGTTAAGACCCGACTGTTGAGACCCGACTGTTAAGACCCGACTGTTGAGACCCGTCTGTTGAGACCTGGACCAGGACTGTTACAGAGGCATTTAGCAGATGTTTAAGCTGAATCCATTCCTGTCGACATGTGATAATCAGACATAAAACCCAGGACGTCGTCTGTGTCTCCAGAGCCACAGTGCAGGCAGTTCTCAGTGGTGCTTACTGGCTTCCCAGCCATTCTAATGTTACATTTAAAATGGTAAACGTAATCTGTCGTCTGGTAATCTGATGATTCCCGGTTCGATCCCAGCTCCTCCCTACCCTACTTCATGTTGAAGTGTCCTCCTTGAGCAAAGACACTGAACCCAACAAGCTGGTTGGCGCCTTGCAGGGCTGCCTTTGACATCGGTGTGTGTGTGTGTGTGTGTGTGTGTGTGTGTGTGTGTGTGTGTGTGTGTGTGTGTGTGTGTGTGTGTGTGTGTGTGTGTGTGTGTGTGTGTGTGTGTGTGTGTGTGTGTGTGTGTGTGTGTGTGTGTGTGTGTGTGTGTGTGTGTGTGTGTGTGTGTGTGTGTGTGTGTGTGTGTGTGTGTGTGTGTGTGTGTGTGTGTGTGTGTGTGTGTCTGAGTGAATGGGTGAATGTGAGACCTAAAAGTGTTTTGAGAGGTCAGAGGTCAGATATATGAATGCAGTCCATGATGCATGGTTCATTGTGTCTCAGATCCAGTCCAACCTGGGGAAGATCCTTCTGAAGGAGGAGATGGAGAACTGTTCTCCTCTGAGGAGGAAAACACGCTCCCTTCCAGACAGGACGCCTCACTGTGGTATGACACACACACACACACACACACACACACACACACACACACACACACACACACACACACACACACACACACACACACACACACACACACACACACACACACACACACACACACACACACACACACACACACACACACACACACACACACACACACACACACACACACACACACACACACACACACACACACACTCACCAGAGACTCAACATGAGGGACGTGAGCAGCAAGTGTGGTAGCATGTAGTTTCTGTCTCAGTCTGAGGTGTGTTCCACATGTAGTTTATGTCTCAGTCTGAGGTGTGTTACACATGTAGTTTATGTCTCAGTCTGAGGTGTGTTCTACATGTAGTTTCTGTCTCAGTCTGAGGTGTGTTCCACATGTAGTTTATGTCTCAGTCTGAGGTGTGTTCCACATGTAGTTTATGTCTCAGTCTGAGGTGTGTTACACATGTAGTTTCTGTCTCAGTCTGAGGTGTGTTCTACATGTAGTTTATGTCTCAGTCTGAGGTGTGTTCCACATGTAGTTTATGTCTCAGTCTGAGGTGTGTTCCACATGTAGTTTATGTCTCAGTCTGAGGTGTGTTACACATGTAGTTTATGTCTCAGTCTGAGGTGTGTTCCACATGTAGTTTCTGTCTCAGTCTGAGGTGTGTTCCACATATAGTTTCTGTCTCAGTCTGAGGTGTGTTCTACATGTAGTTTATGTCTCAGTCTGAGGTGTGTTCCACATGTAGTTTATGTCTCAGTCTGAGGTGTGTTCTACATGTAGTTTATGTCTCAGTCTGAGGTGTGTTCCACATGTAGTTTATGTCTCAGTCTGAGGTGTGTTCTACATGTAGTTTATGTCTCAGTCTGAGGTGTGTTACACATGTAGTTTATGTCTCAGTCTGAGGTGTGTTCCACATGTAGTTTATGTCTCAGTCTGAGGTGTGTTCTACATGTAGTTTCTGTCTCAGTCTGAGGTGTGTTCCACATGTAGTTTATGTCTCAGTCTGAGGTGTGTTCTACATGTAGTTTATGTCTCAGTCTGAGGTGTGTTACACATGTAGTTTATGTCTCAGTCTGAGGTGTGTTCTACATGTAGTTTATGTCTCAGTCTGAGGTGTGTTACACATGTAGTTTCTGTCTCAGTCTGAGGTGTGTTCCACATGTAGTTTATGTCTCAGTCTGAGGTGTGTTCCACATGTAGTTTATGTCTCAGTCTGAGGTGTGTTCCACATGTAGTTTCTGTCTCAGTCTGAGGTGTGTTCCACATATAGTTTATGTCTCAGTCTGAGGTGTGTTCTACATGTAGTTTATGTCTCAGTCTGAGGTGTGTTCTACATGTAGTTTATGTCTCAGTCTGAGGTGTGTTCCACATGTAGTTTATGTCTCAGTCTGAGGTGTGTTCTACATGTAGTTTATGTCTCAGTCTGAGGTGTGTTCTACATGTAGTTTATGTCTCAGTCTGAGGTGTGTTCCACATGTAGTTTATGTCTCAGTCTGAGGTGTGTTCCACATGTAGTTTATGTCTCAGTCTGAGGTGTGTTCCACATGTAGTTTATGTCTCAGTCTGAGGTGTGTTCTACATATAGTTTATGTCTCAGTCTGAGGTGTGTTCTACAGTACATGTAGTTTATGTCTCAGTCTGAGGTGTGTTCTACATGTAGTTTATGTCTCAGTCTGAGGTGTGTTCTACATGTAGTTTATGTCTCAGTCTGAGGTGTGTTCCACATGTAGTTTATGTCTCAGTCTGAGGTGTGTTCTACATATAGTTTATGTCTCAGTCTGAGGTGTGTTCTACATGTAGTTTATGTCTCAGTCTGAGGTGTGTTCCACATGTAGTTTATGTCTCAGTCTGAGGTGTGTTACACATGTAGTTTATGTCTCAGTCTGAGGTGTGTTCCACATGTAGTTTATGTCTCAGTCTGAGGTGTGTTCTACATGTAGTTTATGTCTCAGTCTGAGGTGTGTTACACATGTAGTTTATGTCTCAGTCTGAGGTGTGTTCCACATGTAGTTTCTGTCTCAGTCTGAGGTGTGTTCTACATGTAGTTTATGTCTCAGTCTGAGATGTGTTACACATGTAGTTTCTGTCTCAGTCTGAGGTGTGTTACACATGTAGTTTATGTCTCAGTCTGAGGTGTGTTCTACATGTAGTTTATGTCTCAGTCTGAGGTGTGTTCCACATGTAGTTTATGTCTCAGTCTGAGGTGTGTTCTACATGTAGTTTATGTCTCAGTCTGAGGTGTGTTCTACATGTAGTTTATGTCTCAGTCTGAGGTGTGTTCTACATATAGTTTCTGTCTCAGTCTGAGGTGTGTTACACATGTAGTTTATGTCTCAGTCTGAGGTGTGTTACACATGTAGTTTATGTCTCAGTCTGAGGTGTGTTACACATGTAGTTTATGTCTCAGTCTGAGGTGTGTTACACATGTAGTTTATGTCTCAGTCTGAGGTGTGTTCCACATGTAGTTTCTGTCTCAGTCTGAGGTGTGTTACACATGTAGTTTATGTCTCAGTCTGAGGTGTGTTCTACATGTAGTTTATGTCTCAGTCTGAGGTGTGTTCTACATGTAGTTTATGTCTCAGTCTGAGGTGTGTTCTACATGTAGTTTATGTCTCAGTCTGAGGTGTGTTCTACATGTAGTTTATGTCTCAGTCTGAGGTGTGTTACACATGTAGTTTATGTCTCAGTCTGAGGTGTGTTCTACATATAGTTTATGTCTCAGTCTGAGGTGTGTTCTACATGTAGTTTCTGTCTCAGTCTGAGGTGTGTTACACATGTAGTTTATGTCTCAGTCTGAGGTGTGTTACACATGTAGTTTATGTCTCAGTCTGAGGTGTGTTCCACATGTAGTTTATGTCTCAGTCTGAGGTGTGTTACACATGTAGTTTATGTCTCAGTCTGAGGTGTGTTCTACATATAGTTTATGTCTCAGTCTGAGGTGTGTTCTACATATAGTTTCTGTCTCAGTCTGAGGTGTGTTCTACATGTAGTTTCTGTCTCAGTCTGAGGTGTGTTATACATGTAGTTTATGTCTCAGTCTGAGGTGTGTTCTACATGTAGTTTATGTCTCAGTCTGAGGTGTGTTCCACATGTAGTTTATGTCTCAGTCTGAGGTGTGTTCTACATGTAGTTTATGTCTCAGTCTGAGGTGTGTTCCACATGTAGTTTATGTCTCAGTCTGAGGTGTGTTCCACATGTAGTTTCTGTCTCAGTCTGAGGTGTGTTCTACATATAGTTTCTGTCTCAGTCTGAGGTGTGTTCTACATATAGTTTATGTCTCAGTCTGAGGTGTGTTCTACATGTAGTTTATGTCTCAGTCTGAGGTGTGTTCCACATGTAGTTTATGTCTCAGTCTGAGGTGTGTTCCACATGTAGTTTATGTCTCAGTCTGAGGTGTGTTCTACATATAGTTTCTGTCTCAGTCTGAGGTGTGTTCTACATGTAGTTTATGTCTCAGTCTGAGGTGTGTTCTACATGTAGTTTCTGTCTCAGTCTGAGGTGTGTTCCACATGTAGTTTATGTCTCAGTCTGAGGTGTGTTCCACATGTAGTTTATGTCTCAGTCTGAGGTGTGTTCCACATGTAGTTTATGTCTCAGTCTGAGGTGTGTTCTACATGTAGTTTATGTCTCAGTCTGAGGTGTGTTACACATGTAGTTTATGTCTCAGTCTGAGGTGTGTTACACATGTATGTTTTGGGGTATAGCCTATATAGGTGCATCTCAATAAATTAGAATATTGAGGAAAAGGTCATTTATTTCAGTAATTCAATTCAAAAAGTGAAAATCATATATTATATAATATATATATTCATTGCACACAGAGTGAAATATTTCACTACATTTTATTTCTTAAAATTTGGATGATTATGGCTTACAGCTAACAAAAACCCAAAATTCAGTATCTGAGAAAATTAGAATAATACATAAGACCAATACAGAAATATACATATATTACAGAAATGTCGACCTGTACCATGTCTTCTACTATTACCATGTACCTGTACCTCCCCTCCCCCCTCCCCCATGCTGCTATGATGCCTGAATTTCCCCAAGGGGATCAATAAAGGAATTATCTTATCTTATGTATGTCTGAGCTGGAGGCTGAGTTTTAATGACATCTAGTGGTCAGGATTAGTAACTACAACACTGTCACTAGTATTAGAGAGCAGGGCTGCCCAAACATTTTGACATGAAGAGCCAAGGGCCGAATTGTAACACAGGTGGTGGGCCGTGGGCCAAATAACACACTGGACATTAATCTTGTATTAACGTAACAAGTAAATAACAGTTTCTCAGATCTAATATCAGTGTGTTTAATAGTCAAGTTAGTTTAAAAACTCCTTCTCAAGTAGATAGATCAAACAGAATATCTAATAATTCTCTGGAACCCTCTGGAGGGCAGAGGCTTTGAACAGAATGCTTGGAATGCCCCATTTTTCATCCATGTCGGGGAAGGTAATGGATGCTATGTGACTATGTGTTGATATATGAGAGATATGGCACAAAAAAAATCATGAATTGGTGTTTTTTTTGCTGGATCTTGTAAACACGTCACAGTGGAACGGTAATACCAGGCTTTTGCGGTGTTTTACCTGCTCTACCATTACACAGAAGTTAGGCATTTTCTTTCAGAAGTGGTTACCAATGGCTAACAGGTAGCCATGTTGGAAGAAACCTTACTGCAAAGTAGGGCTGACCCCTATTAATCGATTAGTCGACTAATCGGTCGAAAGGAGCCGTAGTCGACTGGCCAACCTCTTAGTCGAATATAATAAAAAAATTATATATATATATTTTTTTTTTATATCATTCTTTCCAAAAGAAAAGAGGCCTAGAAGCGTGGCTAACGCTAATGGCACGCATACCAGAGGCTAACTGCCTAAGAAAACAGGCACAGAGGCACTGAAAGAGGATTTCACCCATCTAATGAACACACTAGACTAGACAAATATCAAGATGTATCCATCAGTGGACCAATTGCATGCTTTTGCAGAGGACAAGAAGCCTTCAGTCGACTCCTTCAGACATTAAGCACCCCACAGCCCAAATGGTATGATAAAAAAAAAAAAAAAAAAAAAAAAGTGTAAAAATATTATACTTTTATTTTATTTTATTTTTAAGTCGACCAATAGTCGACTAACGGCAAATTTTGGCCAATCCTAGTCGACCATCCAAATCCTTAGTCGGGGACAGCCCTACTGCAAAGCCTCTATTATCACTGTCCTGAGAGTGATGTCATAGACCTACACACATTATGACATCATGTGATCATATGTGTGTGTGTGTGTGTGTGTGTGTGTGTGTGTGTGTGTGTGTGTGTGTGTGTGTGTGTGTCTGTCTGTGTGTGTGTGTGTGTGTGTGTGTGTGTGTGTGTGTGTGTGTGTGTGTGTGTGTGTGTGTGTGTGCAGTTCTATGACGTTAATGGATTGCTCAGCACCTGTTCTGCACTGTACTTCACTTCGTGCACGTGCACTGAATAAAAAATTCCACCATGTACCTTTACATCCCAACATCCGTCTGACCACACCCCCTTCCGCTTACCTTCATAAGCAGGTGTGTGGTCACCTACTCGCCTCCTTCTTCACTTTCACCACAAGGAAGTGCCTTCGGTAGATCCCCACTTGACGAGGTTGTTAGTAGAAGAAAGTTGGAAAACAAGAGATACGTTGACATCATATCTTTATTTTCTCTCTCACTATTTTCGAGAAAATACAGCGATATTGTCTTCGTTACTGGAGTGTCTGGGTCATTCCGCCCTTCAACGGTTTTTTCGTATTAGGAGCTCACGCCGCTGACATGCTTCCCAACTACAATCCTCCTTGCTGCGGCTGGATGGGGTAAAGACCCTCCAGCAACACAGCTGGACTGTAGGACGCACCGTCTGTTGTGAGAAGCGTTTTTTTCTCCAGGTTGGGTACGTACTGTTTTGCTTGCGAGCTCTGGTTGTTGTTGATGCTATGGGGGTTAGCTAACAATTTACGAAACGCCGACCCCAGGCTAGGGTCCTCTGCTCGGCTTAAAACGGCGGTCGGAGGATCTTGGTCTGAAGCCCATTATAGTCAACTAGTGGGCCGCGACCAGGAACTGGTGATCCCAGGATTCTCTGGACGAGCGATGCTTCTCTGTCCCGTGTAGGCCCCATCTTTCATATACAAATGAAAGTATACCCTAACGAGGAAATGTTGGCATAAGATCTTCTTTATCGGAAGTTCCATGCTCAAAGGGCCCCGTGTATGTCTGGATCACCGTTGACAACTGTGTTCTGACATTTCTTTTTCTTTTCCCTGTTAGGGGAGGGATTGGGACAGCGGCCTGTCTGAAGTGTGGCTTGTTATGTCATTGTATACAGTTCAGGTGATAGCTGCTTAAGCTTGCGTGCTAGTTGTGGACTACTGTTTTAGCCAGTCAGCTGTTAGCTGCGCAGCTGTTAGCTGCGGCGTTAGCTCGCTGTGTTTACCAGGCTGGTATACGTTAGCTTGTTGCTATCAGCCGAATGGCTGTTAGCTTAATGCTACACTGTTGAACGTTTTCTGTGACTATAACATGCCTTAAACACTCTGACTACGACGTCATCTTTGACAGAGGATGTTAGTCGAACCTACCGGGAGCCCGGCCGGCGAGGACTGCGTCAACATGGAGAACCGTAGCGGCTGGGTGGCGCAGCGACGCTGCCCTTGTCGTCAACACAGGAATGCTGTGTTTACCGTCGGTGCCCCGTTAGCCAGACTGCAGTTCGCTTGGCCTGCGCTCACGGTAGGAAGGTCCTGACCAGACATTAAACACGTCTTCTTCCTTCCCTTCTAAATGTTTTGTAATAACGATGTTTTCCAAAACGGGTGTTGCTGCAATACATTGAGGATACGACGCGTGTTGTGTGTGAATTGTCTTGTCACTGGTATAGCTTCTTCTCCATACAAATCTGGTTGTTGTTACATGTGTAAAAATGATCTGGTAAGTTGTGTTGAGAACATCATGTGTGTTCATGTACCGTGTACTCACAACAAAGGGGATTAATTAACCTATAAAGCTATGCTTTGTGACATATGAGTGAAGAATGAATTCTTTTCTCAGCCTGTAATGACAATGAACAGTGTGTTCACATATTAAACAGGGTTACCTGTTCAACTGGGCCGTATCAAGGGTAAGGTAGGAGGGGTGATTCCCCCGGTTCCCTGGGGCTTCCCCACCCTCCTCTCAGACATGTTGTTTACAATATATTGTGTCACTGTGTTTGTGGGGATACGATGTAACCCTTAGCTTAGTAGCTGGGGTTGTGCTAACCGCTTGAGAAACTATATTTTCCTAAAGAAAAGATTGTTTGGTCGCTTTTTATGTGTGCTTAGCAAGGCCTGTGGCCGATACTAATTGAGGATTCTGTATTCTCTCGTTATGAAAAACGGCGTTCCTCTGTAGCAGGAGTGTACTTGCCATTTTTTGTTGTGATAAAGGGTTGTGTGTGTCTTGTGATCTACAACTGGGTTAGGTTGGCCACAGAAGCACATGTGTAAGTCTGGTACCGGGGCTCTTAAGGGGGCCCTCTCTATTCTGTGTTTTTTCCTTAGTAAAAATCAGATAGCAGGTTAGCACATGAGCTGTGTGAAGCTGTTAGACACTTCATGTAGCTGACTATGACTGTGTCATGCTCTTTTTTGTCATTACATCGTATCATGGGTGTGGGGTCGTAAAGGGGTGAACTGGTAATCCTTTCCTCCCCTTTTGATGGGCAGGGGTTAAAACCTCCTGTCCTTCAAGGTTCCTGTCACGTTGCTGTTTCGGCATGTTACAGGGTAAGAGGGGGGGGGGGGGTTTCCTGGTCCCACGCCCTGGAAAATTGGGCGTGTGCACCGCAGAAATTCCCCTGCCATAGAGTATGTCACTGTGCGCGTCTCTGTTGGTAAGACTTCCGTGAGTTGTTCAGGTCCATATGATGGATCTGTTTCAGGGAGTGGTCAGGGCTCCTCCTCACGAAGCTCCTACTCAGGCCTTCTGTGAGTTCGGACTCTCCTTCCCTGTGAGGGAGCCTCCTCAGAGTTCAGAGCCTCCTCCTCGGATTGTCAAGATGAGTATATCTTCAAAAAGGAGTCCTGCTCTATTGTGTGTGTATTCGATTCAATTCGATTATTGAGTGTGTATTGGTTCAGTGCCTCCTCCTCGGAGAGCCCTAACCCAAATTTTACATAGCTCAATGTTGCAATATATTCTTTTCAATCTATACAGCTCGCGTGGGAAGTCTCTCTGGGGATTTCCGTCTCCTCCCTATGTGAAAATGTAAAAAAAAATTACCCTCAGCTGCATCACGAGGGATTCATGTCAGTCTGTGTTCTTTCTTTTTTGAATAAAAAGAGGAAGGTACATGAAGCACGACGGCTCCGTGTCGTTCTCCCAGGCGACTTGGAGGAACAATGTTTGGTGTCTTGCTAGACTATCCATTGATGTGTTTGGGTCTCGACGCATACATAGTGCTGGCTCAGTGTGTTTTCTGTTACAGAATCACACAGGGGCTAAGCGCGCCTTGGTTGCTTGTTAAAACAGCGTTTTTATAGGGCAACTGGGATGGAGTTTTGTCTCTTCCGAGCGCCAGTTACTAGGTTGTCTCGATGAATTCTCGTTCATATCTGGGGGATGTTAACGGAATAGATCAGAACATAGGTAGAGGGGTCTCACGCCCTTGGGGTGGGCCACTGAGCACGGTCCTAATGGGACCGTCTGGGGTGGGCGCCCCTCATTTTTCATGTTTTATGATCGAACACGCATAACCTACCGCCACTCTCTCCTGGAAGGTGGGCATGTCTCGGCCGTGGTGGTTAGGACACGGGACCCTGGTCTTGGTCACGCTGGTCCCAGGGTCAGGTTAACCCGTTGTCCCGCCGGTGGATGCAGATCTGCTGTATCTGGTACCGGCTGAGGGGACTTGTGCTGTTTTCGGGGGGGAAAAAATGTGCCGGGGGTCGTGGGTCCGGGGGTGTCACAGGGTTAGGATCGTTATGGAGAGACCCTAATGTGTGGGTACATGTTGTTTCTCCTGCAGCTACTTGATCGTAATGGCTTACGGCCATACCAACCTGTCCACGCCAAGATGTCTCGTACTCCGACTCTCGGTAGCTAGAGCAGGTTCGGTCCTGGTTAGTACTTGGGTTGGGAGACCGCCTGGGAATACCAAGTGCGGTGTGCTTAGGGCTGGTTCTCCATTCTTTTCGCTCCTCTCTCACGCGTGGTGAAGAGAGGGCTGTTGGGGTGGTCTTGGACCTCCTCTGGTAATCCTGTGCTTTCCTGTGCCGCCGGGCCCGGTCCGAAGTAAAGTTTTGTTGATACCGGAGGCCTGGGATAACACTTTTTTGAAAACTGAAACACTTGTACTGCGGTATAGCCAGTGTATACCCGCAGGTGTGTTTTGGAGTTTTTTCTTGAGGGGTTATAGGAACAACCACTGTCTGTACCGAGCGGGTGGTTGATTCCCTGGTGTATTGGAGCAGAGTCAACTCCCGGGTTACCGGTTGAGTGTGCCCCTGCACATTCATGACGTCTGCCAATCATGTCAGCCTTCTCTGCCTCAACCCCTCTGGGTGGGGATTTTTTAATGGAGGCTTTGTCATGGTGATCAACAACGCCAGCATACGCCCCTTCCGCCGGGGAGGCTGTTTTCAGCTGACTCCTTTGGCGCCTGTCTCGTCCGCAGTGCTCCAGGCTCAGGTTACAGCCTGTTGCCTGGTTTCCCCGGTGCGCTGCCTGCTTCCGTTGGTTAACCTTTTTGTGTGCTTACGGCCATGCTGACTGCCTGTTCTGCAGGGTCAGTGTGCCAGGCGGTGTGCTATTGGGGGGAAAGGGCCCGCTCTTGGAGGGGCCTTATCCGAATACGCTGGCGATGTGGGGGGCGGTGTCACTAAGTGACCACCTGGTGGGGTCTTGATGCCTGGCGTCATTGACCTCTCCGGGCCCCCGTTTTCCAGGGGATCCAGTCCCTTCAGTGGGTCTGGGTCTTCCTTCGCGCTCCGCTGCTACGGCCTTGCCACGGGGTTGGGTTTGCTCTTAACCCTGTGATTTCTGGGGGCAGTAACGAGGTTGTTCCTTCCGTTCGTTCCCGGGTGACATGTGGGTTGTGCGTGTGTGCAGTCGTGGGGTCAAGCCACGGTCTGCTCACCCTGTGCGTTGAGTTGCTTGAGTGCCTCTTCGCACGGTCGGATCCGTCGCCCTCCCGTGAACCTCCAATAGGGATGGTATCCTCCATTAGGGAGGGTCGGGGGGGCTCGGTCCTCCCCGGTCTGATGGTTGTGGGGGGCCTCAGCGGGGTACGTTGGTCGGGCTATGGCTCCCGCTCAGCCCCTGTTGCAGAACAGGTGCTGAGCAATCCATTAACGTCATAGAACGGAAGGTTATGTATATAACCTAGTTCTATGAGTTAAATGGTGCGCTCAGCACCTGGACGCCGCTGCGGCCCTTGATCTCGCCTTGTGGTGAAAGTTTGGGAAGGAGGCGACTAGGTGACCACACACCTGCTTATGAAGGTAAGCGGAAGGGGGTGTGGTCAGACGGATGTTGGGATGTAAAGGTACATGGTGGAATTTTTTATTCAGTGCACGTGCACGAAGTGAAGTACAGTGCAGAACAGGTGCCGAGCGCACCATTTAACTCATAGAACTAGGTTATATACATAACCTTCCGTTATAACATATGTTGTTGTTCTCTTCTCCAGGTTCCAATGCCTCCAAGTCTGTGTATTTCCCAGCATCCTCTAGGACAGGCCTGGCCAGGGTGAGTACCAGTCTGACTACATATATACTGGTGTACTAGCTCTGGTGCAGTACAACTATATTACACTATACTACACTGGTACTACTAATACTACTAGCTTTTGTGCAACTGGAGTATGCTATACTACACTGGTACATCTAATGGTTCTAGCTCTGGTATGAATATATTACCCTATACTACACTGGTACATCTAATGGTTCTAGCTCTGGTATGAATATATTACGCTATATACTACACTGGTACTGCTGATCCTAACACATGTTTAACTATGTTACTGTATAATCCAGATGCTAAAATACTGGAGTGGTTTTCAAGCACTCAATGAATGAATGAATGAATATTCTCCACGTCTAATATTCTCCACGTCTGTCTCCAGCTACAGTCGACTGAGTTCACCTCCTCTGACAGAACATCAGCAGGTAGGACCGTGTTATATCTGCTACACTCAACTATATATCTATACTATATACTGTCTACTGTATTTGTTTAGCACCTTTCATACAAGAGATGCAGCCCAGAGTGCTTCACGGCAGTAAAATAGACATAACATGATCATAAAATAGACTGAATAAAAGGTAAAAGCAATGCAGACAATAACAATACAATATTAATTGATATGAGCCAATACCCACACAAAATAGAGATAGTTATAACTGCTACACTTATACCGAACTATATACAATACGGTATATTTAAAATAGAGATAGTTATAACTGCTAGATTAATACTGAACTATATATCTATACTGTATATTTAAAATAGAGATAGTTATAACGGCTAGACTAATACTGAACTATATATATACTGTATATATACAATAGAGATAGTTATAACTGCTGGACTAATACTGAACTATAATCTATACTGTATATTTAAAATAGAGATAGTTATAACTGCTAGACTAATACTGAACTATATATCTATACTGTATAAAATAGAGATAGTTATAACTGCTAGACTAATACTGAACTATATATCAGTACTGTATACATATAATAGAGATAGTTATATCTGCAACTCTAATACTGAACTATATATGAGTACTGTATAGGTATATATAAAATAGAGATAGTTATCATTGCTACAATAATACTGAACTACATAGATACTGTACATTCTGATGGAATAACTCAGTCAGTACATAGAAAATATGGTTTTAAATAGCACCATTTAAATGAAATCACACCATTGCTAATATTCTCTCTCTCTCTCTTGCTCTCTCTCTCTATTCCCCCCCCCCCCCACAGGTATTCAGGTAACTATAGTATGACTATTCAATATGAATGTGCAAAGTTAGAATTATTGGTGGTTGTGAGAAACAGATCAGAAAATAATCAATAATGTGTGGTTATTGAAAGATAATGCACTTTGTATTATTAAAAGCATTATTACGTTTTTTTCAGTATTAAAGTGCATAATATTTCAGTATTAGTGTAGACGTGCATTATTTAAAAATATTAGTGTTGATTACTTTGATTGATTAATCGATTGATTATTGAT
>NC_140166.1:26109628-26262128 GCF_963971535.1 Notolepis coatsorum
GATTGATTGATTGATTGACTACTTCATTGACTGATTGATTGATTGATTGCTTATCTGTTGTCTAGATCTATCCCTATGCGATGTTGGTGGTGACACACAGAGGGAGGCGCAGACTGCCCCCTGGGGTAGATAGGACCCATCTGGAGGTAAAACTCAACACGTCTCCCCTACTGAAACATTGTATCCCTGGCTGGCTGCTGTTTATTGTTGGATCTACTGTATATCAGCTGAAAACACTGTAGACAGCTAGTCTGTCAACTCCATTACCCCCCCCCCCCACACCCCATTATCATTCATTCAATCTTCAGCCTTTTAAATTAACAGTCTGTTCTGCTTCCTGTCTTGCATGACTTGTGATGTAATGTGGTTGTTTGTTTGTTGTGTGTTTTAATGATGTCTCTTACCCCTGTGATGTATGTATAGTTTGTCTCCAATAGTCGTATCTGGATTGTTCTTTTTTATTTATTTGTTGTCCCCTTTCCCTGTTACCCTACGAGAGGCCCTTTTGTCCTCTCGCCAGGCTGTCATTGTAAATAAGAATCTGTTCTTAATTGACCTGCCTGATTAAATACATACATACATGTTTTCCCCTTATTCACATTCAGATTAATAGCTGAAACATTCTCCCCTCTCGCCCCTATTACTTTATCCCTTAATGGTAACATTACCTGCTTTCTTTGCTATCATAATGTTCACTCCCTGTCTCCCCTATCATAACGTTCACTCCCTGTCTCCCTTATTGTTACATTCACTCCCTGTCTCCCCTATCATTACATTCACTCCCTGTCTCCCTTATTGTTACATTCACTCCCTGTCTCCCCTATTGTTACAAATGGTCAGATTAAACCGAATATATGTATTTATTGATTGATATATATTGCATAGGATTTGTATCATAATATTTCGCCATACCCCCAATGCCGAGTTCAAAGTCACCGCGAAGACATGTCTGTACATGCCCGGCTTTGCCCAGGAATACGAGACAGAAATAAGGCTGGTACTAGATTATTCACTGTACGTATAAATACGGCGCAGGTGGATACAGCAGTAGTCTTAGTAACTAAAAGCAGAAGCCTTCACCACGATACAACGTGCTGTGAAGTGGGCCCGTTTTGCCCCGAAATAGAGTCTTGTCTTATTTAATACGTTTAATACGTTCGTTCAACGTATCGTTCGCTCCTTACTAGTAAAGCCTTCATCACGAGTCAACGACCAAGTGAAGCGAGCAACCGTGCATCTAAATAGAGCACTTATAACCGCGTGCGGATAGGATAGTGAAAGTGTCAGAGCTTAGTGGAATAACGTCAAGTTCTACCTAGTTAATGTGAAGTACCGCGCACCGGAGAATCTACACCGGTGAATGCAGAGCCCTTTTCCGGCTGGATTATTATTATATTGCTTTGGTCCTGTTGGAGCGGAGGAGAATCGTCTACCAACCCACTACTGTGTGGGATTTACCCGTGAGGAACATCATTCGAGCCCGTCTCTTGGAGAGGCTGGCCGGCTTTCACCTATGCTGCACGCATACTTGGATTACAGCTGCTGCTTTTCGTCTGCCGATCAAGGGAGTAATACCGCCTCCCATAGCAGGAGCTTATTGAGTCCCCGTTGACCCAGACTTTGCATTCGAACATTTCCTCCCCCTGCTGGCTTACAACCGGTGGGAACCCCTACCAGTATCTCCCGCTGCCTCCCCAGAGTACCATAGATATAATTCCTAAGATTCAGGTTGTATTATTATCTCCTGCGTAATATGAGAATGGACATACGTTATTGATTTGCCTACGCACATTCCTTTGCCTTATAAGCGCATCCAAAGTAAAGTATATTATGTACTATCAGTGCTGCTAATAAATATTCGTAAACCCAGTTTTGTGTGGAACCGAGTCATTGTGGGAAGTGTTCATCATAAGATACCTGTGTACTGTATGGCCAGTAGTAATGTACATAAGACGGTAGTGGTTTAATGATACCATACTTATTAATACAGTCAGGGAATTGTACCCCTCAGTTACAATTGGTCCTTCGAGCCGGAGATAAGAATTAGCGTAATATTAATATAATATTAATATTAACATGGCCGATGATGAACACTCCACAAACGGTTCTCCTAAGCTAGATCGCCCGGAGCGCAGACGGCAGCCACCTCTTCACCTAGAGGACTACGTTGTCAGTCCAATACCTAGCTTTAAAAGGAAGTTAAATACGGATAAAGTAACTAAAGCGGATAGTAAAATTATGTCCAACCCTACCGACCAGGCTACCCCGCCAGTAGAGACCCTAGTGGGTTCTAACGTAACTGACCAAGCTCACAGGGGGGACCAGGAGGGACATGACATGACTTTACCCCCCGACAACGCCAACGGGACAGTCCCCGGAGAGCTCCAGGATAAAGAAAGCGCTCCAGGGACGGAACCCGACCCACTACCAGAAGAGAAGCGCGCCCAGGAGACGGACCTCGAGGCGCGCCCAGAGAACAGATCTCCAACGAGCACTGCCGGAAGCCGATCACCTCCGCCGGTGTCTTCCCCCAGCGAAGCGGACAAGATGCTGGCGCAGGCACTCATCGCCACCCTGGCAGCCTCCACCGAACGCGATCGACTTCAAGCGCAACAGACGAGCGAGCGCGAACAAGCTGCAGACCAACGAGAGCGCCTTCACGCGCAACTCCAAGCGCAAGCCCTCCGTGAACGCGAACATTCTGCAACCGAGCGAGAGCGCTTCCAAGCGCAACAAAGGAGTGAAGACGACCGCATAAGACTGGAGACCAGACGCCTTCAGACGGAAGAGAACATTGAAAGAAGCCGCGCCGATGCACAGCACGCCGCCGCCAATGTGCAGCGCGACGCCGCCAATGCCCAGCGCGAAGCAGCGCGCGACACCGCCCATGCCCAGCGCGAGACAGAGCGTGACAGGCTGCAGGCGCAGCTGATGGACAAATTGATCACCATGGCGACACCCCCTCACTCCGCACGGAGCTCCCGGAGATCGTCACGACAAGGGTCTAGGGCACATTCCCCTACCCGACCAAGCGACCCGGGACCCCGCCAACAGGAGGATCCTGTCCACGTCTCCGAACCCCCTCCCCGGCCGGTCCATACGAGACCCAGCAACCGGGAAGAACCGGACCACGCCGAGAGACTGAACAGAAGACTCCAGGACCTAGCAGAGGAAGAGGAGGAGGAAGAGGAGGAATGTCAAGCCGACCAGCAGAAACGTACTCTGGACCAGGAGGCCCAGTACAGCCCCGACCAGCAGCAACGTACTCTGGACCAGGAGGTCCAGTACAGCCCAGACGTCAGCCCCGAGGCACTGCGCTACAAACCCCCGACTCCACTCACGGGTGAGTTTGACGCACCGCCAGCCCCGAGGAACAGCACCTGGGTACCCGGGCTTCGGTACCCACCAAGTACCAGCTCAAGACGACACGCACGGGGAGACTCGCCCAGGAGGCCTCTCCCCCAACGCTCACCGATGTGCCAGCCATCCATGGCATCATACCTTGGCACACCGACGTTCCCGGACTTCACACACGAGAACAGAGCACAGTACACAGAGCTACGAATGTGCTTAGAGACAATGATGTCCGATGTACCGGATGAAACGTACAAGTATGCTATCCTACTCAAGCACCTGAAGGTGCCCAGAGCGCACAATATAGCGCTGGCATATTCCAACTCTACTACCCCATACACCGCGGCTCTAGTAGCCCTCGACCAACGTTATGGACGCATATGGGACTACGTGATACAGGAGATAAGAGACATTGACCGTCTCCCCCCAGCCAGAGACAACAGAGCATTGGATGACCTCTCTATCAAGGTACAGTCCCTGGTAGGGATGCTGGGGGCCCAAAAGGAAAAGGGGATATACGAACTGTACGCTAACTCTAATGTAGAGAGGATACTAGAGAAGCTCCCTCCCGCCCGACAAGAGCGCTTCAGGCGGCAGAGAGACCACTGCGACCCCAACGGCCCAGAGGCATCCCTCCTAGACCTATCTGAGTTCCTCGCCAGGGAGGTCAGTAGCCTACGACTCGACACGTTCGTATGGAGTGGACCAAGCCCAAGACCAGGACCTCGGGGATCGAATGATAACCGCCGGTCGGTGACCGTTATGCACCAAGCCGAATCAGTACCGCAGCACAAGAACCACAACACCCCCTCGACGAAAGAGGACCAGTGGAAGATTGAATGCCAGTACTGTGAAGGGGAACATCGGCTGTATCAATGCGACACTTTCGGGAAGCTGACCACGGACGAGGTGAGTCAGTGGATCAAGGACCACCGCCGCTGCTTCCGATGCGCGCGCAGCCACCTAGCAGCTGAGTGCCGCTTGAGGAAGAAGTGCAGCAGGTGCGGTGGCACCCACTTGGAGGTCCTGCATGACATCAACAGGCGTCAGCCAGGACAACAGAGTGGGCCCGTCGCGGTAATGTACCATGCCGAGGCGGTGGCACCAGTACCGAAGAGCCACCAGACCGCCCCCTACTGTACCTACTGCGACAGCGGACACTGGCTGGCACAGTGCGCCGAATATAAGACACTGAACCCCGTCCAAGTTGACCAGTGGCGTGAGGCGGCCCAGGCGGGCGCCGCTTACCGCGCAGAGGCGGCCCAGGCGGGCGCCGCTTACCGCGCAGCACTGTGCGGGGCCCACCAGAAGATCCAAGGCAACCGACCAACAGGAGTGCTCCACATTGACCAGCATAGCGGAACCCCCCGAGTGCTCATCAAAGTGGTCAGAGTGCTCCTGAGCTACAAGGACAAGGTCCTGGACACTTACGCCGTCCTGGACGATGGGTCTGAAAAGACTCTCCTCCTCGCTTCCGCCGCAGCCCAGTTGGGCCTGCGGGGTGCCAAAGGTACCATGACCATACGCACCATCAGAAGGGACCAGAAGACCATAAAAGGTGAAAAGGTCTCCTTTAAGATAGCAGCGGTGGACCAGCCCGAGAAGCAGTATAGTATAACCAACGTCTTCACCAGCCACGACATAGGCCTGTCCCAGTACACCTACCCCATCCCACAGCTGATGGCTAAGTATGTGCACCTACGTCAACTACCTATACCGCTTATCGACGGCGCCACACCGACCCTGCTCATCGGCTCCGACCACGCGGACCTCATTCTCCCAATTGAGGCGGCCCACATCGGACCCAAAGGATGCCCAGTCGCGGTTCAGACCCGACTGGGATGGACGCTCCAGGGCCCCCTCTACGGACTTGACAGTCAACCCACGTCTACACGCTGCCTACACACAAAGGCGAGCGACACCGGCCACTCTCTCGTACAGCCCGTTGAGAGGCTATTGACATTAAGCGAGAGGCCTGTGAGAGAACCGTGGGCACAAGAGGGAGTTCGGAACTCCAACCCCCTCAGCTGCGCTCCAGACGTAGCTGACCTCGAACCTGGCACCCCAGGCGACTCCTTGACGGGGCGGCCAGAACCGGCCCCTCCTCAGACGGGGTAGTCAAGTCAAGTCAAGTCAAGAGTCAAGTCAAGAGTTTTAATTGTCACGGCATACAGGTATACAATGAAATGCGGGTGGTCTTGCCCGCAACGATGTGCAATACAGTGGTACATATAATAGAATCAAAGAAGAAAACAACATTGTGCAGTAACAGGTAGCAGGTAACATGAAGTGACATCTCGGTATCTGTACATAGTTATTTACAGAGCATGTGGGACATGCTAGTTAGCTTTGGTAGTGCAATACACTGTTCCTGTTATTCTAATTTAAAGTGTCCTTTCCTTTGGCCATAAGTGTGCGTGTGTGCGACATGAGTGTGTGCCCGCTCATGTTAAAGTGTTAAGTGGCTGCTCGTGTGTGAGCGTGCACAGTGTGCGTGTCGTGTGTGTGTTCATGTGTGCTTGTGTGTGGACAGTTCAATGTTCTGAGCACTCAATGTTCATTGTTCATGGCTCTGATGGCCTGGGGGAAGAAGCTGAGCCTAAGCCGCTCTGTCCTAGTAGCTGGGGTTCGCAGGCGTCTGCCTGACCTCAGCAGCTGAAACAGGCTGTTATTGGGGTGGTGAGGGTCTTTCATTATCCTGCAGGCTCTGGATTTGCACCTCTTGTTGTATAGAACCTGCAGGGGGGGTAGTGCAATACCCGTGGTACGCTCGGCTGAGCGCATCACTCTCTGTATGGCCTTCTTGTCCTGTGCCGTGCTGTTTCCATACCAGGCAGTGATGTTTCCGGTCAGGATGCTCTCTACAGCTCCTGAGTAGAAGGACTGGAGTATCTTCCCCGATACTCTGAACTTCCTTAACTGTCTCAGGTGGTAGAGACGCTGTTTCGCCTTCTTTACTACTGTTTCTATGTGTGTTGACCATGTCAGGTCCTCTGAGATGTGGACCCCCAGGTACTTGAAGCTGCTCACCCTGTCCACGGTAGCCCCGTTTATCATCAGTGGTGTGTGTGTCTCCTGCTGTCCTCTCCTATAATCCACGATCAGCTCCTTGGTTTTGCCAATGTTCAGGAGCAGGCTGTTGTCCTGGCACCAGCGTTCCAGTACCTCAACCTCCTCCCGGTAGGCCTTCTCGTCGTTGTCCGAGATCAGCCCCACCACCACCGTGTCATCTGCGAACTTCACTATGGAGTTGGAGCTGAACTTGGCCACACAGTCGTGTGTGTAGAGTGAGTACAGCAGGGGGCTCAGAACACAGCCCTGGGGGGACCCGATGCTCAGGGTGATGGTGTTGGAGGTCTGACCCCCCACCCTGACCGCCTGGGGTCTTTCGCTCAGAAAGTCCAGTACCCAGGCGCTCAGGGCGGAGCTCAGACCTAGCTCGATCAGCTTGTCCACCAGTCTGGTGGGGACTATGGTGTTGAACGCTGAGCTGTAGTCAATGAACAACAGTCTCACATAGCCCCCCTTCTGACGGTCAAGGTGCGAGAGGGTGCTGTGCAGTACCTGGGAGACCGCGTCGTCGGTGGACCTGTTTGTCCTGTATGCAAATTGCATAGGGTCCATATCACTGGGGAGGGAGGCACAAATGTGGTCCTTGACCAGCCTCTCGAAACATTTCATGACCACAGAGGTGAGTGCCACCGGTCTGTAGTCATTTGGACATGCTGGGGAGGGTTTCTTCGGCACAGGGATGATGATAGACATCTTGAAGCAGGCAGGGACCACTGACTCCGCCAGTGATTGATTAAATATGGCGGTGAACACAGGGGCCAGCTGGTTGGCACAGGTCTTGAGTATACGTCCTGTTATGCCATCTGGGCCAGCAGCCTTCCTGGTGTTCACCTGCATAAATGCTCTTCTCACACTGTGTTCCGACAACGAGAGAGCGTCCCCCCCCCTCGCGGTTGCCCCCCCCCCTCCACAACAGCCGGCGCGCCAGTGACGTCACTAGCCGGAGAGCCAGCAGCGCCACTGTCTACACCAAACCGAGCGTAGAAGATGTTGAGCTTGTCCGCGAGGGAGGCGTCGTCGCTCCCCATTGAGGGGGCACTGACTTTATAGTCAGTTATTGTCTTCAGTCCCTGCCATAATCCTCTTGTGTCGTTTTGTGCCATTTGTGTCTCCAGTTTATCAGCATATGTCCTCTTACCAAGTTTGACAGCTTTGCGTAGAGTATAGACTGAAGCCTTATACTCCTCCATGTTTCCTGACTCTCTACCCAGGTTGTAGGCGGTGGTACGAGAGTTCAGAGCTGCTCTAATAGTGCTATCCACCCACGGTTTCTGGTTTGGGAAAATCCGCACCGTTTTCCTGGGGACAATACCATCAGCTATTGTTGTGATGTAGCACACCACTGTGTCTGCTAGCTCACTGACGTCACTGGCGCTTCCTTTGAACATCTCCCAATCCGTGTCTGCAAGCACGTCCTTGAGCGTGGCCTCTGATTCGTCGGTCCACTTCTTTGTCTCACGTGACACGACGGCGTCACGTGATCTTTGTTGATATGCCGGAAATAGCAAGATGGAGTCATGATCGCTCGAGCTTGTGGACCCCGTTAATGGCGGAGCGGCTACTGCCTTGTAACCGGCTTTGAACGGGGAATAGCAGTGGTCGAGTGTGTTCTTCCCTCTGGTGGAGCAAGCGATGTGCTGAAAAAAGGACGGCATCACTTTCTTCAGGTTGGCCTGGTTGAAATCGCCGGCCACTACCATCGCTGCGTCTGGGTGTTTGATCTGGTGTCTGTTGAGATGATCGTGTAGTTCGCCCAGCGCTTTGCCCGTATTCGCGTGTGGGGGAATATACACGGCAGTCATGACGACTGCGGTGAACTCCCTCTGGAGGTGAAACGGACGACATAGGATAGAAAGATGTTCCAAGTCCGGCGAACACGAGTTTGAGAGGACCTGCACCCCCTCGGGATTAACCCAGGAATTGTTCGTGATGAGGCAGACTCCGCCGCCGATGGTCTTTCCTGAGCCAGCGTTGCGATCTGCACGTAAGACTGTGAAGGCATCCGAGGGAGAGACGCTTTTGTCTGGAGTCGTCGACGTGAGCCATGTCTCTGTGAGACATATAATGTTGATGTCTCTCATCTCCCGTTGGAACCGGACCCTCGCTCTCAGGTCATCCATCCTACCCTCCAACGAACGGGCATTCGCCAGAAAGATGGATGGAATTGCTGGGCGGTAAGCAGGGGTACAGAGCAAACAAGAGAAACAGACGGAGGAGGAGGAGGCACAGCCAAGCACAGATCAAAGCAGTCTCAGGCCCGCTTCCTCCTAAGCCCCCCTTCATCCCGTCCAGTCGTCATGATTATCGACCAGTCACTACCCCGAGCTATGTGGCCGGCCGGCCGCGTAAGCAAAGTGATCACTGGTGCCGACGGAAAGGTCAGAGCGGCAGAAGTGCTCGTCCAAGGGCGGACATACAACCGACCCGTGGCGAGGCTGATAGAGTTGCCAAGGCTCCCCGACTCGCTTAATGACGACCATGACCCACTGACTTTGTGAACTGCCCTACCCTCACAACGGACATTGAGTAGTGGACAGTGCGGTTAATCTGTCTCTGCTTATCTAATTAGGTGGGACTAATTAGGAGGCGGCTGTTACAAAGGGTCAGATTAAACCGAATATATGTATTTATTGATTGATATATATTGCATAGGATTTGTATATCGTCTGATATCCCTTGTGTATTCTTTGTACATATACACGGAATATCCCTTTAACCTAGTACAGACCATAATATTTCGTTCTCCTATTGGAAGCGATCCCCTAGGCGCCAACGGCCATACCCCCAATGCCGAGTTCAAAGTCACCGCGAAGACATGTCTGTACATGCCCGGCTTTGCCCAGGAATACGAGACAGAAATAAGGCTGGTACTAGATTATTCACCGTACGTATAAATACGGCGCAGGTGGATACAGCAGTAGTCTTAGTAACTAAAAGCAGAAGCCTTCACCACGATACAACGTGCTGTGAAGTGGGCCCGTTTTGCCCCGAAATAGAGTCTTGTCTTATCCTAATACGTTCGTTCAACGTATCGTTCGCTCCTTACTAGTAAAGCCTTCATCACGAGTCAACGACCAAGTGAAGCGAGCAACCGTGCATCTAAATAGAGCACTTATAACCGCGTGCGGATAGGATAGTAAAAGTGTCAGAGCTTAGTGGAATAACGTCAAGTTCTACCTAGTTAATGTGAAGTACCGCGCACCGGAGAATCTACACCGGTGAATGCAGAGCCCTTTTCCTGCTGGATTATTATTATATTGCTTTGGTCCTGTTGGAGCGGAGGAGAATCGTCTACCAACCCACTACTGTGTGGGATTTACCCGTGAGGAACATCATTCGAGCCCGTCTCTTGGAGAGGCTGGCCGGCTTTCACCTATGCTGCACGCATACTTGGATTACAGCTGCTGCTTTTCGTCTGCCGATCAAGGGAGTAATACCGCCTCCCATAGCAGGAGCTTATTGAGTCCCCGTTGACCCAGACTTTGCATTCGAACATTTCCTCCCCCTGCTGGCTTACAACCGGTGGGAACCCCTACCAGTATCTCCCGCTGCCTCCCCAGAGTACCATAGATATAATTCCTAAGATTCAGGTTGTATTATTATCTCCTGCGTAATATGAGAATGGACATACGTTATTGATTTGCCTACGCACATTCCTTTGCCTTATAAGCGCATCCAAAGTAAAGTATATTATGTACTATCATTGCTGCTAATAAATATTCGTAAACCCAGTTTTGTGTGGAACCGAGTCATTGTGGGAAGTGTTCATCATAAGATACCTGTGTACTGTATGGCCAGTAGTAATGTACATAAGACGGTAGTGGTTTAATGATACCATACTTATTAATACAGTCAGGGAATTGTACCCCTCAGTTACACCTATCATAACATTCACTCCCTGTCTCCCCTATCATAACATTCACTCCCTGTCTCCCCTATCATTACATGCACTCCCTGTCTCCCTTATTGTTACATTCACTCCCTGTCTCCCCTATCATAACATTCACTCCCTGTCTCCCCTATCATAACATTCACTCCCTGTCTCCCCTATCATAACATTCACTCCCTGTCTCCCCTATCATTACATTCACTCCCTGTCTCCCATATCATTACATTCACTCCCTGTCTCCCTTATTGTTACATTCACTCCCTGTCTCCCCTATCATAACATTCACTCCCTGTCTCACCTATCATTACATTCACTCCCTGTCTCCCTTATTGTTACATTCACTCCCTGTCTCCCCCATCATAACATTCACTCCCTGTCTCCCCTATCATAACATTCACTCCCTGTCTCCCCTATCATTACATGCACTCCCTGTCTCCCTTATTGTTACATTCACTCCCTGTCTCCCCTATCATTACATTCACTCCCTGTCTCCCCTATCATAACATTCACTCCCTGTCTCCCCTATCATTACATTCACTCCCTGTCTCCCCTATCATTACATTCACTCCCTGTCTCACCTATTGTTACATTCACTCCCTGTCTCCCCTATCATTACATTCACTCCCTGTCTCCCCTATCATTACATTCACTCCCTGTCTCACCTATTGTTACATTCACTCCCTGTCTCCCCTATCATAACATTCACTCCCTGTCTCCCCTATCATAACTTTCACTCCCTGTCTCCCCTATCATAACATTCACTCCCTGTCTCCCTTATTGTTACATTCACTCCCTGTCTCCCTTATTGTTACATTCACTCCCTGTCTCCCTTATTGTTACATTCACTCCCTGTCTCCCTTATTGTTACATTCACTCCCTGTCTCCCCTATCATTACATTCACTCCCTGTCTCCCCTATCATAACATTCACTCCCTGTCTCCCCTATCATAACATTCACTCCCTATCTCCCCTATCATAACATTCACTCCCTGTATCCGTTATTGTTACATTCACTCCCTGTCTCCCTTATTGTTACATTCACTCCCTGTCTCCCCTATCATTACATTCACTCCCTGTCTCCCTTATTGTTACATTCACTCCCTGTCTCCCCTATCATAACATTCACTCCCTGTCTCCCCTATCATTACATTCACTCCCTGTCTCCCCTATCATAACATTCACTCCCTGTCTCCCCTATCATTACATTCACTCCCTGTCTCCCCTATCATAACATTCACTCCCTGTCTCCCCTATGATTACATTCACTCCCTGTCTCCCCTATCATTACATTCACTCCCTGTCTCCCCTATCAGTACATTCACTCCCTGTCTCCCTTATTGTTACATTCACTCCCTGTCTCCCTTATTGTTACATTCACTCCCTGTCTCCCCTATCATTACATTCACTCCCTGTCTCCCTTATTGTTACATTCACTCCCTGTCTCCCCTATCATTACATTCACTCCCTGTCTCCCTTATTGTTACATTCACTCCCTGTCTCCCCTATCATAACATTCACTCCCTGTCTCCCTTATTGTTACATTCACTCCCTGTCTCCCCTATCATTACATTCACTCCCTGTCTCACCTATCATAACATTCACTCCCTGTCTCCCTTATTGTTACATTCACTCCCTGTCTCCCTTATTGTTACATTCACTCCCTGTCTCCCTTATTGTTACATTCACTCCCTGTCTCCCTTATTGTTACATTCACTCCCTGTCTCCCTTATTGTTACATTCACTCCCTGTCTCCCCTATCATTACATTCACTCCCTGTCTCCCTTATTGTTACATTCACTCCCTGTCTCCCCTATCATAACATTCACTCCCTGTCTCCCCTATCATTACATTCACTCCCTGTCTCCCCTATCATAACATTCACTCCCTGTCTCCCCTATCATAACATTAACTCCCTGTCTCCCCTATCATAACATTCACTCCCTGTCTCCCCTATCATTACATTCACTCCCTGTCTCCCCTATCATTACATTCACTCCCTGTCTCCCCTATCATTACATTCACTCCCTGTCTCCCTTATTGTTACATTCACTCCCTGTCTCCCTTATTGTTACATTCACTCCCTGTCTCCCTTATTGTTACATTCACCCCCTGTCTCCCCTATCATAACATTCACTCCCTGTCTCCCCTATCATAACATTCACTCCCTGTCTCCCTTATTGTTACATTCACTCCCTGTCTCCCCTATCATTACATTCACTCCCTGTCTCCCTTATTGTTACATTCACTCCCTGTCTCCCTTATTGTTACATTCACTCCCTGTATCCCTTATTGTTACATTCACTCCCTGTCTCCCCTATCATTACATTCACTCCCTGTCTCCCCTATCATTACATTCACTCCCTGTCTCCCCTATCATTACATTCACTCCCTGTCTCCCCTATCATAACATTCACTCCCTGTCTCCCCTATCATAACATTCACTCCCTGTCTCCCTTATTGTTACATTCACTCCCTGTCTCCCTTATTGTTACATTCACTCCCTGTCTCCCTTATTGTTACATTCACTCCCTGTCTCCCCTATCATTACATTCACTCCCTGTCTCCCTTATTGTTACATTCACTCCCTGTCTCCCCTATCATAACATTCACTCCCTGTCTCCCCTATCATTACATTCACTCCCTGTCTCCCTTATTGTTACATTCACTCCCTGTCTCCCCTATCATAACATTCACTCCCTGTCTCCCCTATCATTACATTCACTCCCTGTCTCCCCTATCATAACATTCACTCCCTGTCTCCCTTATTGTTACATTCACTCCCTGTCTCCCCTATCATCACATTCACTCCCTGTCTCCCGTATTGTTACATTCACTCCCTGTCTCCCTTATTGTTACATTCACTCCCTGTCTCCCCTATCATAACATTCACTCCCTGTCTCCCTTATTGTTACATTCACTCCCTGTCTCCCCTATCATTACATTCACTCCCTGTCTCCCCTATCATTACATTCACTCCCTGTCTCCCCTATCATAACATTCACTCCCTGTCTCCCTTATTGTTACATTCACTCCCTGTCTCCCTTATCATTACATTCACTCCCTGTCTCCCTTATTGTTACATTCACTCCCTGTCTCCCCTATCATAACATTCACTCCCTGTCTCCCTTATTGTTACATTCACTCCCTGTCTCCCTTATTGTTACATTCACTCCCTGTCTCCCCTATCATAACATTCACTCCCTGTCTCCCTTATTGTTACATTCACTCCCTGTCTCCCTTATTGTTACATTCACTCCCTGTCTCCCCTATCATTACATTCACTCCCTGTCTCCCTTATTGTTACATTCACTCCCTGTCTCCCTTATTGTTACATTCACTCCCTGTCTCCCCTATCATAACATTCACTCCCTGTCTCCCCTATCATAACATGCACTCCCTGTCTCCCCTATCATAACATTCACTCCCTGTCTCCCCTATCATAACATGCACTCCCTGTCTCCCTTATTGTTACATTCACTCCCTGTCTCCCCTATCATAACATTCACTCCCTGTCTCCCCTATCAGTACATGCACTCCCTGTCTCCCTTATTGTTACATTCACTCCCTGTCTCCCCTATCATAACATGCACTCCCTGTCTCCCTTATTGTTACATTCACTCCCTGTCTCCCCTATCATTACATTCACTCCCTGTCTCCCCTATCATAACATTCACTCCCTGTCTCCCCTATCATAACATTCACTCCCTGTCTCCCCTATCATTACATTCACTCCCTGTCTCCCTTATTGTTACATTCACTCCCTGTCTCCCTTATTGTTACATTCACTCCCTGTCTCCCTTATTGTTACATTCACTCCCTGTCTCCCCTATCATTACATTCACTCCCTGTCTCCCTTATTGTTACATTCACTCCCTGTCTCCCCTATCATAACATTCACTCCCTGTCTCCCTTATCATAACATTCACTCCCTGTCTCCCTTATTGTTACATTCACTCCCTGTCTCCCCTATCATAACATTCACTCCCTGTCTCCCTTATCATAACATTCACTCCCTGTCTCCCTTATTGTTACATTCACTCCCTGTCTCCCCTATCATAACATTCACTCCCTGTCTCCCTTATTGTTACATTCACTCCCTGTCTCCCTTATTGTTACATTCACTCCCTGTCTCCCTTATTGTTACATTCACTCCCTGTCTCCCCTATCATAACATTCACTCCCTGTCTCCCCTATCATAACATTCACTCCCTGTCTCCCCTATCATAACATTCACTCCCTGTCTCCCTTATTGTTACATTCAC
The DNA here is from genome assembly GCF_963971535.1 of Notolepis coatsorum. NCBI lineage: Eukaryota > Metazoa > Chordata > Actinopteri > Aulopiformes > Paralepididae > Notolepis > Notolepis coatsorum. The sequence continues at coordinate 26,124,206 of NC_140166.1, forward strand.
TCCCTGTCTCCCCTATCATAACATTCACTCCCTGTCTCCCCTATCATAACATTCACTCCCTGTCTCCCCTATCATAACATTCACTCCCTGTCTCCCCTATCATAACATTCACTCCCTGTCTCCCTTATTGTTACATTCACTCCCTGTCTCCCCTATCATAACATGCACTCCCTGTAGTGTCTCCCCTATCATAACATTCACTCCCTGTCTCCCCTATCATTACATTCACTCCCTGTCTCCCTTATTGTTACATTCACTCCCTGTCTCCCCTATCATTACATTCACTCCCTGTCTCCCTTATTGTTACATTCACTCCCTGTCTCCCCTATCATAACATGCACTCCCTGTAGTGTCTCCCCTATCATAACATTCACTCCCTGTCTCCCCTATCATAACATTCACTCCCTGTCTCCCCTATCATAACATTCACTCCCTGTCTCCCCTATCATAACATTCACTCCCTGTCTCCCCTATCATAACATTCACTCCCTGTCTCCCCTATCATAACATTCACTCCCTGTCTCCCCTATCATAACATTCACTCCCTGTCTCCCCTATCATAACATTCACTCCCTGTCTCCCCTATCATAACATTCACTCCCTGTCTCACCTATTGTTACATTCACTCCCCGTCTCCCTTATTGTTACATTCACTCCCTGTCTCCCTTATTGTTACATTCACTCCCTGTCTCCCTTATTGTTACATTCACTCCCTGTCTCACTTATCATTACATTCACTCCCTGTCTCACCTATTGTTACATTCACTCCCTGTCTCCCCTATCATAACATGCACTCCCTGTAGTGTCTCCCCTATCATCACATGCACTCCCTGTCTCCCTTATTGTTACATTCACTCCCTGTCTCCCTTATTGTTACATTCACTCCCTGTCTCCCTTATTGTTACATTCACTCCCTGTCTCCCCTATCATTACATTCACTCCCTGTCTCCCTTATTGTTACACTCACTCCCTGTCTCCCCTATCAGTACATTCACTCCCTGTCTCACCTATTGTTACATTCACTCCCTGTCTCCCTTATTGTTACATTCACTCCCTGTCTCCCCTATCATTACATTCACTCCCTGTCTCCCCTATCATTACATTCACTCCCTGTCTCCCCTATTGTTACATTCACTCCCTGTCTCACCTATTGTTACATTCACTCCCTGTCTCACCTATTGTTACATTCACTCCCTGTCTCCCTTATTGTTACATTCACTCCCTGTCTCCCCTATCATTACATTCACTCCCTGTCTCACCTATTGTTACATTCACTCCCTGTCTCACCTATTGTTACATTCACTCCCTGTCTCACTTATTGTTACATTCACTCCCTGTCTCCCTTATTGTTACATTCACTCCCTGTCTCCCCTATCATAACATTCACTCCCTGTCTCCCTTATTGTTACATTCACTCCCTGTCTCCCTTATTGTTACATTCACTCCCTGTCTCCCCTATCATAACATTCACTCCCTGTCTCCCCTATCATAACATTCACTCCCTGTCTCCCTTATTGTTACATTCACTCCCTGTCTCCCTTATTGTTACATTCACTCCCTGTCTCCCTTATTGTTACATTCACTCCCTGTCTCCCCTATCATAACATTCACTCCCTGTCTCCCCTATCATAACATTCACTCCCTGTCTCCCTTATTGTTACATTCACTCCCTGTCTCCCTTATTGTTACATTCACTCCCTGTCTCCCCTATCATAACATTCACTCCCTGTCTCCCTTATTGTTACATTCACTCCCTGTCTCCCTTATTGTTACATTCACTCCCTGTCTCCCTTATTGTTACATTCACTCCCTGTCTCCCCTATCATTACATTCACTCCCTGTCTCCCCTATCATAACATTCACTCCCTGTCTCCCCTATCATAACATTCACTCCCTGTCTCCCTTATTGTTACATTCACTCCCTGTCTCCCTTATTGTTACATTCACTCTCTGTCTCCCTTATTGTTACATTCACTCCCTGTCTCCCTTATTGTTACATTCACTCCCTGTCTCCCTTATTGTTACATTCACTCCCTATCTCCCCTATCATAACATTCACTCCCTGTCTCCCTTATTGTTACATTCACTCCCTGTCTCCCCTATCATAACATTCACTCCCTGTCTCCCCTATCATAACATTCACTCCCTGTCTCCCCTATCATTACATGCACTCCCTGTCTCCCCTATCATAACATTCACTCCCTGTCTCCCTTATTGTTACATTCACCCCCTGTCTCCCCTATCATAACATTCACTCCCTGTCTCCCCTATCATAACATTCACTCCCTGTCTCCCCTATCATTACATTCACTCCCTGTCTCCCCTATCATAACATTCACTCCCTGTCTCCCTTATTGTTACATTCACTCCCTGTCTCCCCTATCATTACATTCACTCCCTGTCTCACCTATTGTTACATTCACTCCCTGTCTCCCTTATTGTTACATTCACTCCCTGTCTCCCCTATCATAACATTCACTCCCTGTCTCCCCTATCATTACATGCACTCCCTGTCTCCCTTATTGTTACATTCACCCCCTGTCTCCCCTATCATTACATTCACTCCCTGTCTCCCCTATCATTACATTCACTCCCTGTCTCCCCTATCATTACATTCACTCCCTGTCTCCCCTATCATTACATTCACTCCCTGTCTCCCCTATCATAACATTCACTCCCTGTCTCCCTTATTGTTACATTCACTCCCTGTCTCCCCTATCATAACATTCACTCCCTGTCTCCCCTATCATAACATTCACTCCCTGTCTCCCCTATCATTACATTCACTCCCTGTCTCCCTTATTGTTACATTCACTCCCTGTCTCCCCTATCATTACATTCACTCCCTGTCTCCCCTATCATAACATTCACTCCCTGTCTCCCCTATCATAACATGCACTCCCTGTAGTGTCTCCCCTATCATTACATTCACTCCTTGTCTCCCCTATCATCACATGCACTCCCTGTCTCCCCTGTCATTACATTCACTCCCTGTCTCCCCTATCATAACATTCACTCCCTGTCTCCCCTATCATTACATTCACTCCCTGTCTCCCTTATTGTTACATTCACTCCCTGTCTCCCCTATCATCACATGCACTCCCTGGCTCCCTTATTGTTACATTCACTCCCTGTCTCCCCTATCATTACATTCACTCCCTGTCTCCCCTATCATTACATTCACTCCCTGTCTCACCTATTGTTACATTCACTCCCTCTCTCCCTTATTGTTACATTCACTCCCTGTCTCCCCTATCATAACATTCACTCCCTGTCTCCCCTATCATTACATTCACTCCCTGTCTCACCTATCATAACATTCACTCCCTGTCTCCCCTATCATAACATTCACTCCCTGTCTCCCTTATTGTTACATTCACTCCCTGTCTCCCCTATCATAACATTCACTCCCTGTCTCCCCTATCATTACATTCACTCCCTGTCTCCCTTATTGTTACATTCACTCCCTGTCTCCCCTATCATTACATTCACTCCCTGTCTCACCTATTGTTACATTCACTCCCTGTCTCCCTTATTGTTACATTCACTCCCTGTCTCCCCTATCATTACATTCACTCCCTGTCTCCCTTATTGTTACATTCACTCCCTGTCTCCCCTATCATTACATTCACTCCCTCTCTCCCTTATTGTTACATTCACTCCCTGTCTCCCCTATCATTACATTCACTCCCTGTCTCACCTATTGTTACATTCACTCCCTGTCTCCCTTATTGTTACATTCACTCCCTGTCTCCCCTATCATTACATTCACTCCCTGTCTCCCTTATTGTTACATTCACTCCCTGTCTCCCCTATCATTACATGCACTCCCTGTCTCCCTTATTGTTACATTCACTCCCTGTCTCCCCTATCATAACATTCACTCCCTGTCTCCCCTATCATTACATTCACTCCCTGTCTCCCCTATCATTACATTCACTCCCTGTCTCCCCTATCATTACATTCACTCCCTTTTTCCCTTATTGTTACATTCACTCCCTGTCTCCCCTATCATTACATTCACTCCCTGTCTCCCCTATCATTGCATTCACTCCCTGTCTCCCTTATTGTTACATTCACTCCCTGTCTCCCCTATCATTACATTCACTCCCTGTCTCCCTTATTGTTACATTCACTCCCTGTCTCCCCTATCATAACATTCACTCCCTGTCTCCCCTATCATTGCATTCACTCCCTGTCTCCCCTATCATAACATTCACTCCATGTCTCCCCTATCATAACATTCACTCCCTGTCTTCCCTATCATAACATTCACTGTAACATCCTCCTGCCCCCCTTATTGTAACTTTGTGTCCCTGTCTCCCTTATTGTAACTGTGTGTCCCTGTCTCCCTTATTGTAACTGTGTCCCTGTCTCCCTTATTGTAACTGTGTGTCCCTGTCTCCCTTATTGTAACTGTGTCCCTGTCTCCCTTATTGTAACTGTGTGTCCCTGTCTCCCTTATTGTAACTGTGTGTCCCTGTCTCCCCTCCAGAGGCACCTGTCTCCAGAGGAGTTCTCCGGTCTGTTTGAGATGCCCATCGAGGAGTTCAACCACCTCTCTCTCTGGAAGAGGAATCACCTGAAGAAGAAGGTCTCTCTCTTCTAACAGGACTACAATCCGCACAAGCCCCTGCTCTCTCTGGAAGAGGAATCACCTGAAGAAGAAAGTATCTATCTTCTAACACCCAGGACTACATTCCGCACAAGCCCCTGCTCCCTCTGGAAGAGGAATCACCTGAAGAAGAAGGTCTCTCTCTTCTAACACCCAGGACTACATTCCGCACAAGCCCCTGCTCCCTCTGGAAGAGGAATCACCTGAAGAAGAAAGTATCTCTCTTCTAACAGGACTACATTTCCCACAAGCCCCTGCTCTCTCTGGATGAGGAATAACCTGAAGAAGAAAGTCTCTCTCTTCTAACAGGACTACATTCCCCACAAGCCCCTGCTCCCTCGGGAAGAGGAATTACCTGAATAAGAAGGTATCTCTCTTCTAGATAGATACTTTATTAATCTCCCTGGGGAAATTCTAGCACCCATGACTACATTCCCCACAAGCCCCTGCTCTCTCTGGACCACCACAGGTGTGGAAGCTGAACTGTGAACTCCAACTATGACATCACACATGTCACTCACTGGAAGGAAGACAGAAGCATTACTACTAAAATTAAATTCATGGTGAATATTATCATTCAGAGACATATCAGGTCCCTCACCTTGTTCAACAGACACTGAATCCAGTGGACTCTGATCTAAATCACTAAGTGTCAATGTGTCCCAGGCCCAGTCTACAGCTGAGCTTTACTAAACTATGGTTCAGATCCATAACGGGCCTTATCTTACATGAGGAGTAACTCGTTTCAATGAGCCTGTGTCTCTATATAATAATAATAATAATAATAATAATAATAATAATAATAATAATAATAATAATAATAATAATAATAATAATAATAATAATAATAATAATAATAATAATAATAATAATAATAATAATAATAATAATAATAATAATAATAATAATAATAATAATAATAATAATAATAATAATAATATATAACGATGAGCTCCACATCCTTTAGTTCACGTCTCTGTCTCTGTCAGCCCTACATGCTGACTCCCTCTACTGGACTGTCACTCAACTGCAGTCATCAGTACAGACCTTGCAATAACTTGATTGACTACTGCAAATCTAAATAGCATTATGCATTCATTCCTGATATTAGACATACTATCATTTTATTCAATAGAAAAAATATTGTCAGAAATTGCAGAGAGACTAGAGCCATAGATAGATAGATGTCATTTCAGCTGTCAGCTGTCTGCTGAAGATCTACACATCATTCTCAGGAGATATCACTGCATGTTGCACCTATCCAGATGATATGGAAATCTATATCAAACACTGATTAGTCAGTGAGTAATTATTCTATCAAGCTACAGTAATATGAAGACCTATAACCATACGTAGCTGGTTTATATAGAGACAGGATGAGAACAATATGAAGCTTGGGTTCTTAAACTATGGCTCAGGACCCAGATTGGGTGGTGGGCCTATTTCTGGTGGCCCCCCACATGACCAGAGTCTGGCTCCCAGGGTGAGAGACTACATTTACTCAGTTTGGGTCCCAACATGACAAGAGAATGTTTTGAAGAGCCTGGTTTTGAAGAGCACCCTTCTATGAGTGAGCACCGTATTACTATGATTCGTTTTACTATTAGTATGCACCTGTAGCTGACAGCTGGGTATTATATCAACATTCCTATTGGCTTGGACTCAGCTTTGACTTCAGATTGAAGGAGGAGTACTATTCGCTGATTCAGCCTGGCGATTATTATCCAGTATTCCAATTGGCTTAGCCAGCTATGATGTCATGCCCTTTTCCCCAGCACCTAGGAGAGGAGGAGTGGGCTAGCAGGCTTGGGGGTACACTGTGTACACAGTTCTGTCATATATAAGTTACTGTGTACTACATAGGTCTATCATATATAAGTTACTGTGTACATAGTTATATCATATATAATAGTTACTGTGCACATAGTTCTATCATTTATAATAGTTAGTTATTGTGCACAGAGTTCTATCATATATAATAGTAATTGTGCACAGAGTTATATCATATATAATAGTAATTGTGCACAGAGTTCTATCATATATAATAGTTACTGTGCACAGCGTTCTATCATTTATAATAGTTAGTTATTGTGCACAGAGTTCTATCATATATAATAGTAATTGTGCACAGAGTTATATCATATATAATAGTAATTGTGCACAGAGTTCTATCATATATAATAGTTACTGTGCACAGCGTTCTATCATTTATAATAGTTATTGTGCACAGAGTTCTATCATATATAATAGTTACTGTGCACAGAGTTCTATAATTTATAATAGTTACTGTGCACAGATATATCATGTATCATATATAATAGTTATTGTGCACAGAGTTCTATCATTTATAATAGTTATTGTGCACATAGTTCTATCATATATAATAGTTATTGTGCACAGAGTTCTATCATTTATAATAGTTATTGTGCACATAGTTCTATCATATATAATAGTTATTATGCACAGAGTTCTATCATATATAATAGTTACTGTGTACAGAGTTCTACCATATAGTTAGTACAGAGTTCTATCATTTATAATAGTTAGTAAAGAGTTCTATCATGAAATCGACTAGAGCTATGAATGCTCTGTAGCCTATAGATATTGAACAGGTTACATTTAGAAATGGTCTCTTTTTTGTAAAATGTCAACAATGCTACTGTTGAGACCAAAACACAAGCATGTCTTCACGCCAGGTTAGCTAGTTTACTGTTCAAGTACAACAGTCCAAGAGACTGATGTGATTAAAGACAGACAGACAGACAGACACTGTGGTTGTGGTCAACGTACTGTTATGATGTCAGAATGGAAACCACTGAGGAACCACTGGTAGAACATGTGACGTAGCCCTGATTCAGACGCCTCCTCATCTCTCCTCTTAGTCCAGCACTGGCCACTGCCCTGTTACCACACACACACACACACTCACACACATACATGCACACAGGCACACGCGCACACACCTCTGTGTCTAGGGGATCTGCTTCATGCCTGTACACACTTTTGAAGCACCAGAGACCAGAGTATAGAAGACCAACAGTAGTAATACCAGAGTCATAGACAGCCAGAGTTTGGCCAACTCAGTTTACTGCCATGTTAGCCCCACAGTCCTGCTCCAGTGACCGTTGCTAGGTAACGTGATTCTCTCTCGTCTCACTGAGGTGATGTTAAAGGGTATTGTAAGACATTTACAACATGGTGGTCTGAGTACAGTCTGGTCAAACTCTGTCTGTTGAAGGCTGTAGATACTCTGGAACAGACACACAGCTGACCTTGTTTACAAAGTGCATCAGTCTAAACCAGTCTATAGAGTATATCAATCTAAACCAGTTTACTCTGTATATCAGTCTAAACCAGTCTATAGAGTATATCAATCTAAACCAGTTTACTCTGTACATCAGTCTAAACCAGTCTATAGAGTATATAAATCTAAACCAGTTTACTCTGTACATCAGTCTAAACCAGTCTATAGAGTATATAAATCTAAACCAGTTTACACTGTATACCAGTCTAAACCAGTCTATAGAGTATATCAATCTAAACCAGTTTACTCTGTATATCAGTCTAAATCAGTCTATAGAGTATATAAATCTAAACCAGTTTATACGGTATATCAATCTAAACCAGTTTAAACAGTACAGTCTATCAATCTAAATCAGTTTACACAGTATACCAGTCTTAACCAGTTTACATAGTACATCAATCTAAACCAGTTTAAACAGTATACCAGTCTAAACCAGTTCACACAGTACATCAGTCTAAACCAGGTTTCTGGAGCTGATGATCTACAGACCTTGGTCTAACTGGGGAAACTCAGACCTGAGACGTAAAGGGTTAAAAGCAGAGCGTTCGGTGTCTGAGCCTAAAGGCTCTGGTAAAACTCCACTGTTTTGTTTTAATTACAGATAAGCAGGTTTATACATTTAACGACATACGTCTAGTGTTGCTGTAGTGACCAAATAATGTGCAGCTATTTTTTTTTATCTTCTAGAGAAGTGGCATGCTGTTATTCAATATAGGAAGAAAAACATATAACTTAATTAACAAATGAATGAATGTAGAGAATAAAGACGGACACTTTTTCACGTGAAAGAAGAATGGATGAAGAGGACATGATGGGGGGATGAGAAGGAGAAATGAAAACGAAAGGATGCCTTTTTAATGGAAGTCTGTTCTAGGCTGAATTTAACCTTTTCTAAACCTCAACGGAACCAGGATGATCTGCTGCCGTCTACCGCTGATGGCTTTGGATCTCTACGTTCTCACGCCATCAGCAGAACTTTGAAACCCCTGAACGGACTGGTGGGGCGAGAAATTATTGAATTGAATTGAATTGAATTGAATTGAATTGAATTGTATTGAATTTTATTGTATTGGAATTGGTTTATTTGAATTGACTGGGAGTGAAAAGAAATTGAACTGAGCTGAATTTAATATAATTTCATTGAAATCAATGGAATGGAATTAAATTGGAATTCATTGAACTGAACTGAACGGGAGTGAAGTGAAATTGAACTGAGCCGAATCGCACTGAACTGAATTGAATCGGACTGAATTGAATTGAACTGAAGGGCGTGATCGCTCTTGTCATAACAGTAGGCTACACGTCATAGACATACCGTACTTCAATATCCACCGTCATATATAAATGTCTGCCGTTGTAACCATTTCATCTCAATGCCACGGGGACACAGTAAGGGTACTGTAAACCTTCTAATAGCTGATCTTGGCGGGACTGACACAGGAACACAAGGTCTGATGGTGAACTCAATACTACAGGCTCTGGGCACAGTATGTTGCCTTTGACACATGCTATACACGCCGGTACACACATCTGTACAAATTAGGGATGTCCGATATTATCGGCCTATATTGGCATTAAAATGTGATATCGGATTTTTTTTTCTTTTTTACATTTCTATAACCTTTATTTACCCAGGCAAGCAAGTAAGAACAAATTCTGATTTTATTTATTGTCAAAAGTATGCATAATGTTGTGTTAATTCCACAACAAGAGATATGTAATGTTAATTACCTGAAATTATTCCGTTTTTTGGGGGGGGAAACCCTGCATATATCGGTATCGGTTGATATCGGTATCGGAAATTAAGAGTTGGACAATATCGGTATCGGTAAAAAAGCCAATATCGAGCATCCCTAGTACAAATATGGACAATTAGCTTCTGTAAACACTAAGAAGAGAGACAGTGCCTTCAAATGGGGTGGTATTTACCGCATTTGCGAGAAGAGTCCTTATTAACAACCCGCTGTTCACGACACGACTTCACAAGTGGACATTTCTTAAAACCTCAAAGTTCAACATTTTTAGAAATGGTAGAGCCTGTGGAAGTTAGTTTTGCTGTGAAATTATTGTGATTTTTGTCATATATAGTCTTTCTTAGTAATTGAATAATATAGTTGAGGAAAAGGTTGAAAATGGTCTCACCATTTCATCATTATGCCTTGGCATTTAGCTAAATTGTTAGCCTCGGGGGTGGGGTGAGGGTTGCATTGCCCAGTTGCCTAGCAGTGTTCTCACGATTTTAACCACTCGCACGCCAAGCATATCGTGTACGCTACTCGACTTCCTATGTCAAAATCACAAACGTACAGGTTCCATTTGAAGGCAGCAAGTATGTCAGTGTTTCCATTCCACTTACATCGCGACATGCAGCTCAGCACGGAACTAATGCAGGATTCTTTCAAATGGTCATTCACTCTCGACACCCTATAGTTAAACAGTAAGTGTGCTCTCCCACTTCCGAGAATAGCACTGCAACACTGCTTACAGGAGCTGCTGTAGTTATCCATAGCTAATATTACTACTGGTATCCATGGCTACTATAGAAGTACGTACTGGAGTGAAATCTGTCTTAGGCAATGTGAATTCTCTGAGCGACTAGCTACCGTTACAAAGGTCATTTTAAAAACATCCCTGGGTGTAGTAGGATAAGAAGTTTTTTCTCAACCTGCACCGTTATTAACACATCTTTACATGGTGCTGAAAAGATATATTCGGTCCTTAACTATGCTTGTGTTGAAAATTAACTTTTAACCAGTGTAGTCAATGTTAGCTCTAATGTTTGGTAGCTAATGTTGTGCTAATGGCAAAAGAGGATGTGTTAGATGCTTTGCATTGTGAAGTAGATTAGGAGGACTGAATGCCATCCAACATGGGGGCAGCCATATTTAATACTGTCCCCCACAGACCTCTCATGGGGGACATATTTCCGCATATTCCTGTTTCAACAGATTCTCACAGCTATAGGAAAATGAATGGACTATTAATAGATCGCTCCTAGCTTCATCTGTGTTCATACAGGTTGTGGTCCTGTGAACAAGGCATACTACTATACATTTCTCTCTGATAAGGCAGAGGTTTTTGAATATCGAAGCAGCAGTTAAAATCGCTAGCCAAAACTAGCTTAGCATTGTAGATCATGTCACCCGACATCACCAGCATCAGTTCATTCTCTGCAACATCCGGTCATTTAAGGTTAGCAATTTGACTTAAATCTTAATTTTTTATGTTAACAAAACATAAAATCCTTTGGTGAAATGCAATCTCCCAATGAATCCCCCGATTTTATTATGTCTCGCTCTGTGGACATACTAATGCACAGCAATACCCCGATGCTCGAACCTCTGTTTTTATCTTTTAGATGATGATAAGCGAACACACTTTTCACAGTAACGTTAAGTGTACTATCCATGCTCCACAGCTTCCAGCAACAAACTCACACCTCGCAGGATTTCAGAGTGAATTTTCAGAGTTTTCAAAGCGAGTTTTCTATTTCATTGGCACAAACAGGCACTTTTAATGGACGTACTTGGTGGTAACGGAAAAAGAAAAAGAAAAAAAAAGTTTAGTTGAAACGGCGAGTGCTTGAGTAATCGATTTCTCACGCCCATCCCTGATACACACCTCTGCCTAGTCACATGCTTTATATATCTGCAAGTGTGATGGAAACAAAAAAAATGAATGAAAGACAGGGAAAAGATGAAGCTTCTAGTTGGAGTGAGTTGGCTGAGGTCACTTTAAGCTTTTCTTTTCTTTTCTTTTAGGAATTATTCTGTAAGTCATTTCAATACTGAGAGTTTAGATTGTTTTGATTGGTTGTTGGTGTTTGGTATGACTAATATCACAATGACATAAAGATTGTTTTGTGTTTTATTTCTACATCTCTTGTTTTGACTGGGTGATTATTCCTACATACAGAGTCCTCTGGAAAAGGCTGCTTAATTAAAGCAGTGTTTACGTTGGGAAGCCACATCATGTTCCTTTTCAACATGTCTGTTAATGGTAGCACATGTTAAGTTGTCATGTGATTGATTGATTGAGTGATTGACTTCAGGTACGTCAGAGGATGACCTCAAAGCATTACTGAAAACACTTCAAAATGCAATCATTATAAACAAGTTTTTAAAGTTGGACTGAAATAAAATTCTTGATTACTATGTAGACATAATGTTTACTAGCATGGATATTTTATTGTTTATACAATAATATGTTTTGTCCCTCCTGAAACGCATAGTTTGATAAGGAGGTGATGATGGTATTCCATAATTCATTGCAATGACGGTAGTGACCTAAGTATTATGGAAATACCATTGATATAACCACTGGTATCATGGTTTAACTTGGATAATATCATGGTATTATTTAAAGGGGAACTATTTTACTATTTCTTTCACTATTTGGGCACTTTTACACAATTCCTGTGAGTCTATGGAACACCTCTGTAATATATATATTTTTTTTATTCATTGTTTTATATTTCTAATCAAGTCCTCAAAAACAGCATTTTTCTACCTCAAGATTTCGAGCTGTTTTGCAGCCGCAGCTGCAGGTGCCACCTAAACCACTGTGCAGGTTCTGGTTCCCCTGAACATTAACATGCAGCAGCGACTATATGACATCACATATAGGCACATTTTCAAACGACTCAGTTCAGTGAGGGTGAATATTGTGAGAGGAGAATTGGAAGAATGCGCCAATATGAGAATTTTGAGACATAGATCATATTAATATAAGTTCACATAGCTAGGAAACAATGCTAAACACTCAAAAAGGCCATTTATAAGATAGTTCCCCTTTAAGTTCAAACGTGCATATACAGTACATAATGATACTATGGCAAAACTGTAATTACTATCAAACCACCATGATATATTTTTGTATCATACTGTTGCTATAATGTTGCAGTACATCTGTGACATCACTGGGTACACACCACATCACATGAGACATCGATGACATCACTGATACACATTTCACACGACACATCATTGACATCACTGATACACAAGGGGCTTTGTTCTCCAACAGAAAGATAGTTCTATAGCTAGATAGGAACTGTGTAGTGGTTGTGGTTTTGGATACATGTGGCTACAACATTTATGTGGTTTCACGACGATAGCTCAATTGAATCTGTAGGCATCTGTACTTAACCGTTAGCTGTGTAAAGCTATCTTAACCTCTTAAGCCCTAGCCATATTTTCAGAACATTTGCCTAAAAGTACATACTACATACCCAAGTAAATGGAAGATTGCTCCACTTCTACAAGGTCCATTAGCATGTTCTTGGTATCTAGAGACATCTATGGACCTCAGGGAATGTAGTGTCAGAAATATTGTGTCAGTTACTATGCTTGAGTAAATTGTAATGAACCAAAGCAGAACATAAATTATTATTATTTAAAAAAGAAAGTCCCCTCTTTGATGGTGAATAACACCATGCTAACATTGACCAGACATGAAAGATTGAGCTCATTCAGCACTTTCTTGAGATCAAGTGTACAAAATATCAAAGCAAATTAATAAAGGGCAGATGATTTACAGGTTTTTTTTTAACTTAATTTTGCCATCTGGACACATGCAATTTGAAATATGAATATAGCATATCAGGCCTATAAATTACCTTATTATGGCCAGGTCATACATCTATGGATTGGGCCAAATCTCCTCTTTCCAATGGCAGAGTTCAATCTGGATTTAGTACCATCAGGTGCTCGTACCAGGGCAGTAAAGACTGTCAATGAAATCTACTGTAAGTACAGTTACTTTTTTTATAATGTAAATAGCTCCACTATTTTTCATCAGATTGAAACACGGTTTTTTTCTAGACGTTCACAGAAAGGTAAAGAAACTTTCTATTTTATGGCAATAACGTTCTGGTTTGTTCGACCCGTGAGATCAGCAGCTTTCACAGAGGCATGGTACCTGTTCCTATTTTGTGGGTAGCAGCACTCACGGAATACCTCTCGTCCAATCACAATGCACGGTTGAAATGGTCTTTTACCCCCTGCTTTGATTCCAGTGCATCTTTAAAGGGTCAGAACATTATTTTTATTTTTTTTTATTTATTGGTTTAAAATACAGAAACAGTGCATATTAAGGAACATTTGACTGTAAATATGCCAGTTTAGCCAAGTTGGCTAATTTTCAACTGTAGTCTCTGGGGCAGGTGACATGAGCACAACAATAATTAAAACATAGTACAATAATTAAAACACAGTAGGAATCAATATAGGTTACAATACACTAAAATACATACAAATAAATACATTAAAATACAACCCCTCAGTTAAAAAACATAGTACAATAAGTAAAACAGTAGGAATCAGTATAGGTTACAATACACTAAAATACATACATTAAAATACAACCCCTCAGTTAAAATGGTCGCACACTTGACCATCTCTCAACCATGATTTTAAGTTAGTTTTAAATGAGATGTAACTTTGATACTCCCTGAGCCGTGTTGGCAGACTGTTCCAGGTGTGGGCTGCTCTCACGGAAAAGGCTGTCTGACTAAAAGCAGACCTCCTGTTTGGGACTACACAGGCCCCTCTGACTACAGACCTGGTATATCTATCAGCAGATGCTTTCTGTTTTATGAAAGTACAGAGGGGGGAGGAGCCAAGCCATGTAGGATTTTATAGGTAAGGCAGGCATCTTTGAATTTGACAAGATTGTCCCAGCTCAGTAGGTTCTGGTTTGCTATGCTATAACAATGGTGGTGGCTGTTTGTTTTCCTGTCCAGAACTTTCACAGCCTGATGGTAAACTACCTGTACAGATCGTAATGTTGTACAGGAGGCTTGTGTCCAGCTAGTCAGACAGTATGTTAAGTGTGACATAATAATGGCATTAAAATACAGTGCTGCTGCTTTTGTTGACAGAGAGTTTCTGATGTGACGGAAGTTTGATAAGTGAGACTTTGCATTGTTTACTACCGATTTGATTTGTTTTTTAAATGTAAGATTGGAGTCCATTTTTATCCCAAGGTATCTATATTCGGATACAACTGTCAACCTTTCTCCTCTGACATAGACATCAGGTGAGACAGTATTCATCAGCCTCTTTGTAAAAAACATGCAAACAGTCTTTTTGGTGTTTAAATGCAGACATGCGTTAGTCAACCATTCAGTGACCGATGTCAACACCGCTGTTAACTTGTTTGCAGCTTGCTGCTTGGTTTCTGCATGGACATAAATGACCGTATCATCTGCATACATCTGGATGTCAGACTTATTGCATACAGCTGGAAGATCATTAATGTATTAACTAAACAACAGCGGTCCCAATATAGATCCTTGGGGGACACCAAAACCACAGCTAAGGGCAGAGGATAGCTCACCATAGAACTCTCTGAGTTCTACCTTCAAGATAAGACTTCATGTATGTGATGGTATTAGGGGAGAAGTTGTACAGAGAAAGCTTGGTGAGCAGGACACCATGATCCACAGTGTCGAAGGCTTTCTTTAGATCTAAAAATGCGGCTGCAACAACTCCCCCCTTATCAAGCTTAGATTTAATACTCTCCAGGAGGAAGCAGATTGCAGTCTCTGTTGAGTGTTTTGCCCTAAAACCAAACTGCATGGGGTGCAGTCCAACAGAGCTGGTGCTAAGGTGACTTGTTAGTTGTTCTGCTATGTGTTTCTCTGCTATTTTGGAAATAACCTTGGTCCCCTAGTCCTACAGTGTTTCATACTTACCGGTGATGTTGTCAATCCATGATGTTGTACGTACGCAGCTCTGGCTAGTTAGCCACAGAGCTAATGCAAATAAATGGGGCCAGTCTGTACAAGCCCTGAAATACACACTGAAACCTACTCCACAGGGCACCCAAAGCAAAGACATTTGTTTGCAAGTGTGTTTAACCTGTGGCGGCTACGTGGCGTAGTGGGCAAGGCACTCGCCACAAAATGCTGGAGACGCTGGGCTCGTCAGTTCGAGCCTCCCACACGTTACTCCTCGCCACTGAGAGATCGAGCTGCGCAGGTGAAAAGATGCGACTGCTGTTACCTCAAGTACCGGAGGGGACTTGTGCTATGTATGACTTAGTCCACATTGCAGCCGGCTTGTGGGAGGCAAGAAACAGCGTCCGTGACAGGGGAGGGTTGAATTGGATGATACGAAATTGGGATGGGAGAAAATATAGAAAAAATGGGAGAAAAAGTGGATCAAAAAAAAATGTGTTTAACCTGTTAAGTGGTAGCCCTATTTTCAGAAATTTCGCCTAAAGGTACATGCCTAAGTAAATGGAAGATTGCTCCACTTCTGCAAGGTCAATTTGCATGTTCTTGGTATCTAGGAACATCTAGGGACCTGGGGGTATGTATTCCCAGTGTCAGAAATATTGTGTCTGTTACTAGGCTTGAGTAAATTGTAATGAAGAAAAGGAGAATATAAATTATGATTTATTTTTGCATCATTGACGGTGAATAACACCATATTAAATCTGCGGGGTAAGAGATTTCGCTCACTGAGCTCATTCACCACCTTATTGAGATCAAGTGTAAAAAAAAACAGCTTAACAGGTTAAAGGTGCTATAGATAAGATTCAGCCACTAGATGTCGTACTAGAGCAGTGGTTCCAAAACTTTTTCAATCAGGCCCTACTTACATTTACATTTACATTTAGTCATTTAGCTGACGCTTTTATCCAAAGCGACTTACAAGTTCTGTACGACAAGCCATCAGGAAGGGCACAACTCTATCAGCTGAGCAACAATGTTCATCAAAGTGTTGAGTGCTACAGTGTAGGTTAGTTTATTAGGAAAGTGCATGACAGTACGGTTAGTTAGGGTTAGATTTTACTTGGGTTGGAAATATTTTCGAGCCCCACCTAATCTAGTCCCCACCTAGATGTACTAACAAGACAAGATTAACATAACAAGACACAAAGAGACAATTGGTTTTATTTGAAAATTAACAAAAGCTTGGCCACTGTGAAATAATTAGGCCTAATTAAAATGTTTGTTGTAGGCCTACTTCCCTGAGTAGGAGATTTATTTTAATTCAAATAATAATAATTAGCCTGCAGTACTTCCCTGAGTAGGCTAGTAGATTTCTTTACATTCAAATAATAATTGCAGAACTTCCCTGAGTAGTAGATTTCATTTAATTAAAATAATAATAATAATATATAATGCAGGACTTTGGCATACAATGACACACATGCGATGGGCGGCACACACACAGGAACACACACACATTCAATTGTTGGGTCGCCGATGCGATTGAGTCTCTGCACTTGACCCATCCCGTGGTCCTTCCCCCCAAGGGCAGCCGGGAGCAGATATGAATATTATATATATTAAGTTAAAATAATAGTAACTTAATAAATAATATATTAATCAAATCATATTTCCATTCTAGCCTACATTCAGTGACTTGTGTGTGCTTGCCTTCCCTTGCAAATCTTCTCAAAGCGGGTTAGCTGGGTAGTTTTGAGATTTCCACTCTCTAAAGTTGTAGCTGGAGAGTACTTGTGGGCTCCGCAGCATGTCTTTTAGCTGTTACCAGAAACGTCTCCAATTTTGTTCAATTCCTCTCACAAATTCCTCTCATGCAGCATAGCATAATGTTTCGTCTCACTCTCTCTTCGATTGCCATTCATTCACTAATGCGATTGGACAATAACTAGCCTGAAACACAAACATACAGTACAATTATTTTACAATGGACAATAACACCTTTAGTGGCAACACGTATTTAGGCTTCTGAATGTGCTCTGTATAAGGAATAACACATGACAGTCAATTCAGTTTTGTTGACATTGGCGTTTATCAGTTTTGGTAGGCTAAATTACACATTTTTCTTTTTTGCTCCCCACCTTTTACCATTTATTTATTGACTATTTATCCGTTCAGGTGCATTGCATGTGGGGAAATGGGAAGTAGGGAGGGAATACATGCACACAACATGTAAACAACATTAATTTTGGACCCGCCAAATCTTTTAAAATTATCAAATTCATTCATCAAAAATATTTTGTGAGGGGAAAAGCAATACCTTTATTCTGTACCTTTCTAAAAGCTCTGTGGATGTATTTTTTTTAATAAATTATTTTTTTAATGTCTTTAAATACTCTACATAAACATTCATCTATAACACCCTTTTACTGATTTTTACAGTGGCCCCATTAACTTTACATTCGTTTTGTGGCTAACTAAGGAGAAGCTGGGCGTCCACTATGAAGAACAGCATGGGTTGTGCTGAGAAAGGACCACATCGACGAGTAGGAAACAGACCAACAGTCTGAGACCAATATTTGACCCCTTGACCCTTGTCTATGTCTTGAACTAGACTGCCTTGTTCAGAATATTAATGAGATGGTGCTGCATGTTTAATAAGGAGAGGATGATGAGATGAGTGAATGAGCACAGACGTTATTATAATAATACAATTTATTTATATAATTATTGCTGTGGTATTATTATTATTATTGTTGTTATTATTATTGTATTATTATTATTGTTGTTATTATTATATTATTTGTATTGTTGTTATATTATTATTATTATTATTATTAATAATATATAATTAGCATTTTTGGTTTGAGGATCATGTTGATTGTGTTTTGTTTAAAAGGAATGTCTTATTCTTCAGTGTGTCTGCTTTTTTCTGTCTCTCTTTCCCTCTGTGTGTTTCTTATTTGTGTCTCTCTCTCTGTCTCTCTTCCTGACTGGCAGACCCCAGGTGGTGAGAGCAGGCAACTGCACCTCCTCATCCATCACCCTCAACATAGGGGCCCCCCAGGGCTGTGTTCTGAGTCCCCTCCTCTACTCCCTGTACACACACGACTGTGTGGCTCAGCGGAGTAGCAATACAATCATCAAATTTGCTGACGTGACGACACAGTGGTGGTGGGCCTGATCTCTGCCAACGACGAGAGGGCCTACCTGGAAGAGGTCAAGGTCCTGGCGGGATGGTGCCAGGAAAACAGCCTCTCCCTGAACGTCAGCAAAACAAAGGAGATGATTGTGGACTTCAGGAGGTCGGGGGTCAAGGACTACAGCCCCCTCAGCATCGACGGGGCACCGGTTGAGAGAGTCAACAGCTTTAAGTACCTCGGAGCCTACATATCCGAGGACTTGACATGGACCACACACATTGACAGTGTTGTGAAGAAGGCACGACAACGCCTCTACTTCCTCAGGCGCCTAAGGAAGTTCCAAGTCAGTCAGAAGATCCTTAAGAACTTCTACTCATGTACAATAGAGAGCATCTTGACCGGCAACATCACCTCCTGGTTTGGGAATAGCACTGCACAAGACCGAAGCAGACTACAAAGAGTGACACGTTCAGCCGAACGCACAATTGGAGGGGGGCTCCCCACCCTCCAGAACATTTACAACAAGCGTTGCAAGGGCAAGGCTAAGAGAATCATTAAAGACTCCAGTCACCCGAACAACTGCTCTTTGAACTGCTGCGGTCAGGCAAGCGATACCGGAGTCTCAAGGCGAGCACAGAAAGACTCAGAAGAAGCTTCTATCCCCAGGCCATCAGGCTGCTAAACGAACAATGAACACTACACAACAACAACCACCAAACGCACATAGCACACACATCCACACGCACACACTCACTTTAAACAAACACACTGTAGCACCCACTCCACACACTTTATAGCACACACCCACTTTAAACAAACACACTGTAGCACCCACTCCCCACACTTTATATTTATTGATGAAGGATTGCACTACAACTCGTACACCTTACTGTAAATTGTACCTAAATTGTACCTCATCCCATTTCTGCTTTGCACTATATAGTACTGTACATTAGTACACTGCATAGTATTGTATATTATATGGTAACTCAGAACATTGTACATATGTCTATACCGAACACTGTGACCTCATTTTCTTCTTCTAAATTACATGCTATACTATGTTATTTGATACTATCTTGTCTAGCACAGTCTCTGGAGCGTAACAGTAAGAAGCATTTTGTATGAAAGTATTCTGTACTTCTGTATGACAACTATTAAAGAAACTTGAAACTTGTTAGTGCCTTTCTACCCATTGAATAAGACATAAACTTGCCATTTAAACAACGATTTAATTTGTGGTTGAGTTGAACCCTCTTCATAAACTCATTTAAATCATAATATTGTAAATAAATTCATAGTCCATAAAGTAAATAGAAATACATTTTGGTTGGTTTGCTTTTATTTAAAATGTAGCATGGAAATCTAAATATAGTATTTTCAAGGAAGTAAAAACCGCCAGAGCATGCTGTTAACATTACATCACTGAATACCACACACACTGACACACACACACGCACGCGCGCACACGCACGCACGCGCGCACACACACGCACACACACGCACACACACACTCTCTCTCTCTCTCTCTTAGCTGTCCATCGTGTTCGACGCACACACGGCAGACTCTCCCATCCCCCGCCCGCGTGAATATTAAAGGCAACCAACTTGTGTTCAGCTTTTCGTTCAGCGTTTCTCTGATTGGCCACACGGCCAATCAATCAATCCACTAGCACACGCCCTCGCGCAAAGAGAGACGCGGCAAAAGCGCTGGTCGAACCAGCGGTGTTCTGTTGTGTGACTGTACTCTACAGCGGTGTTCTGTTGTGTGACTGTACTAAACACTTCCACCACATGACCGACATTTGACATACAGTACACCTCCTATCTATGTTGGGATTATGTTTGGTCATGACAAAACAATAAAAATCGCTACTGTTAGTAATGCTGCCACCACCCACTTCAATGACAGAGCTCTCATATAGTTTATGCATTCGCAAAATATGAGAGCGCGCCGCTGTCATTGAAGGGCTTCTACAACAGAGCACCGCCGCTGCGCTGCTGCTGAAGCTGTATCAAGCCGGGGCGGTGCACGGACGCCGGGGAAAAACCACCGCGTCGCCCCGCTGGTGCTTCAGGCTCAGCAGCCTCCACGGGCGAAATAACATATAACGTTACAGTTCCACACTCTCGACGTTTCGTGGGAAGGGGACACACACACATTTTACACTGTACATTGGAATATTGACAAAGCCTTACTTGGTCATTTACTGTACAACTAGGTTAGGACATTTGTAGGGGCCAGTTTCGAATTGCAGTCTCACGTAGGTGTTTTTTGAGAGTGTTTTTGAAGGTGGGTAGTGATTCACATTCCTTTACAGCTTTAGGCAGGGCGTTCCACATTGATGTGGCATAATTGCGAAACGTGTTTAGTCCCTTGTTTGATCCGAATCTGGGTTTTACATGATTTGTGGAGCTCCCTCTGGTGTTGTGATCGTGGTATTCACTGACCTTTGGGAAGTATTTTGACATGTACATGGGTACCTTGGTCGCGTAGTGTATCTTGTAGACCAGGCCCATTGCAAGTTGCTGTACTCTGTCGTCTACTCTAAGCCATCCTAGGTTGTCAAAGTGGGCAGGGGTGAGGTGGGTTCTAGGAGTCAGGTCAAGTAGTAGTCTGACTAGCTTGTTTTGAGATGTTTGTAATTTGTTTTTTAGTGCCTTTGAGGTGCTTTGGTACCATGAGGTGCAAGCATAGTCGTAGTACCCTTGAATGAGTGCTCCTGCTAGAGTCTTCAGGGTATTCTTGTTTACCAGAGAGGAGATCCGGTACAAGAATCGCGTTCGTTGGTTGACTTTTTTTATTACATTGGATGCCATTTTGTCACAGGAAAGATTAGCCTCTAGGATGGAACCCAGGTAGGTAATTTCATCTTTCCTTGTGATAATATTGTCACCCACTGTAACCGAGAAGCCGTCGGTCTTGCTGAGTTTGTTATTTGAACCGAAGAGAATGGACTCTGTTTTGCCCATGTGTAATGATAGTTTGTTGTCGGCGAGCCATATGCAGATTTTGCCTAGTTCCGAGCTGAGGGCTTTTTCAACCTGTAACTTGTTCTTGTCAGAGACCAGCAGGGCTGAGTCGTCCGCAAACAGGAACAAGTTGCAGTCACAAGCTGACGACATGTCATTTGCATAAATTAGGAATAGTAGCGGTCCTAGTATGCTTCCTTGTGGAACACCACAGCTCACTGTGAGGGGGGGGGATAGTGTACCGTTTACTTCCACCATCTGTTCCCTCCCCTCCAGGTAGGATTGTATCCAGCATAAACTATATGAGAGCTCTGTCATTGAAGTGGGTGGTGGCAGCATTACTAACAGTAGCGATTTTTATTGTTTTGTCATGACCAAACATAATCCCAACATAGATAGGAGGTGTACTGTATGTCCACTGCTACCGCAGCTGCGGCGCGCTCGCATAAACTATATGAGAGCTCTGTCATTGAAGTGGGTGGTGGCAGCATTAACCGCAGCTGAACACAAGTTGGTTGGACTTGGAACAGCAGCCCAACGCGTTGGTTGCCGCGCTGCCGCTCGCTTGCTCCTTGGATTTCATTTGGGACGTGCGCTTACCTGCGCGTGGGGGCGGGGGGGCGCGGCCAATCAGAGAAAAGCCGAACACAAGTTGGTTGCCTTTAATATTCACGCCCCCCGCCCCGCCCCTCTCTGACTGGACTGTCTCTCACAGAGAAAAGGGGGCGGGACTAAACTCAGCTTCCAATTAACCCGCGGCTAAAGACAGTTTGGGGACTTGATACAGTAAACGTCAGTAGAGACGACTGGGAACCCTTTTCTCCGAGAGAACTTGAGGAATTCCAGAGAGCGAGAGAGAGAGAGAGAGAGGGGGGGGAGAAGAGAGAAGAGAGAAGAAATAGTTTGATTCTGAGCTAAAACGAAGAGGAAGGAGCGCGTTTTCTTTATCTGGACATTCAGAATGAGAGATGGACTAGAGTCTAACTCCGTCTCAGGGAATCTGTGAGCAGCGATGGACAAGCAGAAAGGTACGTTGGTACTGGTCTCATTCAACCAGCACACTAACCAGTTAACCAGAGACCAGCCAGCCAGAGAACTGCAGACACAGAATAGAAACAAACGTGTCATGTTGTGTGTGTGGTTGCAACATGGTTCATGATTACGTTTGATTGAATTGAATTGATTTGACAACTTTGGGGGGGGGGGGGGCGCACACACACACACACACACACACACCTACACACACACACACACACACACACACACACACACACACACACACACACACACACACACACACACACACACACACACACACACACACACACACACACAAACATCAGAAGCAAGTTTTTTTTTTTTTTTTTAATTTTTTTTTATTATTGCAAAACAAAACTTATTAAAAGTCAGTACTCAACACACAATGTATAATGAAACTTTCAGTAAAGGTGGTTAAAATATATGCAAGTACAGAAACAGGATAAAACAAAAATAGTCAATAATAACATTTTAACCGTATACAGTGTATATCCAGCGAAGTTACAATTATATAAATGTTAGTATATAATATACCCCTAATACCTATTTTCTAAAACCCTACACACATATGCTCCAGCTCAAACCCCCCCCTCCCGGACCCCCTCTTGGATAGTACCTCCATTATCCCTCACTCCTAACCAGACACTACCATTATAGGCTAGCTTTTATTCTCTCCACCACTTCTAACCACATTGACATTTTGGATTCATTGAGCCCCAGAATTCTTGCTGTAGATATTTCTTGATATATCACATCGAGATATGTAAGAAACCACACTTTCCGGCACATTTTTTCCGGTTGAAACCAACGTGATGCGATCAGTTTTTTAGCTACTGTGATACCCGATAAAACCAATCTTTTTAGTTGTGGATTCACTGCAAACTCAAAAACATCATTCAATAGCAATACCGCGGGGTGTACAGGTATATTCCAAAATACGAGTATTGATAATTGTTGGGACACATCTTTCCAGAATGCCTTAACTGGTGGGCAGTCCCAATACATGTGCATAAATGTTCCTTCGTCCCCATTTGTACATTGGGAGCATTTGGAGTCTTGTATAAGCCCCATTTTGCACAGCCTTATAGGGGTCAAGTATGTCCTGTGAATATAGTTCAGATTGATTTGTTGATGATCCGGGTTCCTTGATGTAAGTCGGACATTTGCCCAGGCTCCTTGCCAATCAAAGTCATTTTCCAGGTCTGGTATATCCCTCCTCCAGACATTGTCTAGTTGAAGGGTTTCATACGAGGACGTTAGTAATTGATAATAAAAACCTGATACAAAACCTCCCAATGTATCTCTTTCATAGAAAAATTTGTGGTATCTGTGGTGTTCAATTGGTATGAGTAATGGAACACCGTGAGATCTCATACAAAGTCGTAACTGTATGTAAAAAAGCCATGTGGACTCGGTGAGGTTAAACTTTATGCATATTTCGACATAACTACAGAGGCCCTTGTTATTAAAAATATCCCCTAATGAGTGTATGCCTCTCTCTTCCCATATAGGGAATCTTATAGGGCGTTTTCCCATTAAGAGAGCATTGTTATTGAATATGGGAGTGTGATTATGCCATACTTGAGGGTTAGGAAATGTCCTTTGTGTTTCCCGCCATGTCCTGATTGCATGGGTAATTATTGGGCCAAATTCTCGCTCACAATGCTTGATTGAAAGTTTAGTGTATGCTATGTCTTTCAATCTCTGTGGGGCTACTATGTTTTCTTCTAATTTTCTCCAAGATACCAAAGCCTCGGGGTCAAACCATATCTTCTTCAATGGTCTTAATGTGAAGGCATTAAAATATTGTAAAAAATCTGGGACTGCCATGCCACCGTCTGCTTTATTTCTCTGTGCGGTGGATCTTTTTATTCAAGGTGGTTTGTTATTCCAAATAAATTTGTATGTGGAGGTTTGTAATCTTTTCCAGTAGCCCTCTGGAGGAGGTAACGGAAGCATTGAGCTGAAGAAATTGATTCTTGGTAATACATCCATCTTAACTATTGATACCCTTGCCTGTACTGAGTTTTTAAGTTTTGCCCACCTGTCCAGGTCGTCTTTGATTTTGTTCTGTATTTTTGTGTAATTGTGCTTCACCGTTTGTCTTATGGTGGGAAATATTTCCACACCCAAGCATCTGAAATGTTTGACCATGGGTATCGCACCTGGGAGGGTTGTCTCTTTTTTTGCACTGGTGTTAAGAGGAAGAAAAGCCGACTTAGGCCAATTTATTTTAAATCCCGATAAATCACCAAAGTTCTCTATCAACTTGAGTATAAGCGGCAATGTGTTGTTGGGGTTTTGCATGAACAATATTACGTCGTCCGCATATAAACTAATTTTATGATGTGTGCCCTTGATTACTATTGGTTCTATGTGTTGGGATTGTCTTATAAATTGTGCTAAAGGTTCTAATGATAGATCGAATAGTCCGGGACTAAGAGGGCAACCTTGTCTGGCTGAGCGTGATACCGGAAAGATATCGGAGATGAATGTGCCTGTTGTAATCCTGGCCGATGGGTCCTTGTATAGTACTTTAATCATATCAATGAAACCTTTTCCTAACCCCATCCTTTCCAATACTGCCCATAGAAACGACCATTCCAACCTGTCAAATGCTTTCATAGCATCCAGGGATAGTATCGCCTTAGGTGTGATGTCCTCTTTGTCTGTATCTAGTACGTGCAGTATTCGCCTTATGTTATCATTGATCAGGCGACCTTTTATGAAGCCTGTTTGGTCCGGATGAACTAAAGACGTCATATGCTTTTGCAATCTGATGGCTAATATCTTAGAGTACAGTTTGACATCGGTTCCGAGGAGGCTTAAAGGACGGTAACTACCGCACTCAGTGGGGTCTTTGTCTTTTTTGTGAAGAACTGAAATGAGTGCGGTATTTTGGTGTTCAATGAAGCTTCCCTCTTTGACTGAGTATAAGATCATATTTAGTAATAAGGGTCCAAATATGTCCCAGCAAGAAATGTACATTTCTGATGGGATACCGTCAATTCCCGGAGCTTTGCCGTTTTTCATTCCGGATATGGCCTTCTTGAGTTCTTCTAATGTGATCGGTACTTCTAACTGTTTAGCGTCTTCCTCCGTAAGTTTAGGGAGAGTAATTTGATTAAGATATGTGTCTAATTTGTCTTGATCAAAGGTCGTTTCTGAGTTATATAAATCGGAGTAGAATTCTTTGAATGTATCGTTTATTATTTTGGGTTCTGTTACTAGAGCTTGTTGTTTCCTAATGGCAGTTATATCTGCAAATTTTGCATTAATTCTTAGTCGCATGGCTAATAGGTGACTAGGTTTAGAACCTTGGAAGTACTGCTGTTGTCTTGTGCTGCGTATTTGCAATTCCGATTTTTGTCTGTACATTGCTTTGATCTCTGTCTTTAGAATGTTAACTTGGTTATCTAGTCTAGTAGAGTTGTTGTATTTTAAAGAATTAAAAAGCGTTGAGTAAAGCGTTTCCATTTCAGACAGTTTTGTGTTTTGATTTTTGCGCAATATGGAGGTAAATCTATCCGAGAAATCCTTGATCATATTCTTTACCGACATCCATAATATTCTGGGATCTTGCACCGAGTTAGCATTATCCCGTAGGAATACTGTGAGAGCTTCTTTAATTTGTGTAATGAATTCCTTGTTGTTAAGCAGCATCGAATTAAAACGCCATCTTGGGGCCCGGGCAGATAGTGTACCAAATGTTGCTTTCAGGATTAAGTAGCAGTGATCTGATAGCGCATTGGGTGTCATTTCCACTTCATATTTATCAAATATTCTCGGGGATGCAAAGACGTAATCAATTCTGGATAGTGTGTTGTGTCTCGCCGAACGACAGGAGTACTTGCGGGTCATGGGGTTAAGTGAACGCCATAAATCAGTTACTCCTGTTGATTTCGACCAATCTTTTAATGCTTTAGATGAATTCTTTTGTTCGCTGGAGAAGGAAAGGTAAGTTTTGTCCATCCTTGGGTTCCAAATGGCATTAAAATCCGCACCTATTATATATGAGTACTCGGGATGGTTTAACATTTCTCCTGTTAGTGAAGTGAAGAAACCCACTTCGTACAAATTCGGGGCATATACCGCTGCCAATGCAATTTTCCTGTTATTGTGTATAATCCTAGCTATAGTTATGCGCCCCTCAGCATCCGACCATACCCCTTTCAATTCGATATTTAATTTGCGTCTGACGACTATGGCTACCCCTCTAGTTCTCGTAGCAAAAGAAGAGTGACTAATATTATGGTATATGTTATCCGCTAACGTATTTATGTCTCCCTCTAAAATGTGCGTTTCGCTTAATAGAGCCACGTCCACATGTTCTTTTTTCATCAGTGTGAGCACGCTTTTGCGCTTGTGTTGTTTGTTTATCCCACCGGTGTTCCATACCATTATATTCAAACTAGCCATAGTCTATGCATGTTTTCGTGTAGTTTTTGGTAATGTTTCTGGAGTATGAAGCTACAATAGATGCACATCCAATTAATGAGGTCCCGTTGAGAGCTGAGCTTAAAAACATATATATATACAAATAAAAATCCCCTATTTTCCCCTCACCCAGAAAGTCGAACATGCCTGTGTTCCAAGAACACATCCTCCGCGATTGACTTTCTCCCATGGTCCACCGGATTGCCCAAACTGAGCATTGTAATCCTAATTTTCCTATGCTAATTGCCATAGGATCTAACATTTCCATTCTATTGCAATAGAATGTCGCTTTTGGTCTTGCACCTTCCCTTACTGTAATGAAGTATTGTGATAAATAACATAAAAATAAAAATAAAAAATTAAATAAAAAAAGAGAATAAACCTTTATCGACATATTCCTTTGAACCCTCCACTAACGTGTGGGGAAAAAAAAGGAAAAGATTGTAGAGCAATATTGACACCTTAATGTGAAGAACATTGGAAAAGAATAATGTAAGTTAAAATATATTTAAAAAATATAGAGTAATATTGACACCTTAATGTGAAGAACATTGGAAAAGAACAATGTAAGTTAAAATATATTTAAAAAATATAGAGTAATGAGAAGAAAAAATTAAATAAAATAAAAATCAATGGAAAGATATAAATAAGGAATAAGAGATAAATAATTATCAACGTGGAGAAGCCACTAGAACCGATT
Organism: Notolepis coatsorum; assembly: GCF_963971535.1. Taxonomy (NCBI): domain Eukaryota; kingdom Metazoa; phylum Chordata; class Actinopteri; order Aulopiformes; family Paralepididae; genus Notolepis; species Notolepis coatsorum. Next base: position 26,152,094 of record NC_140166.1, read on the forward strand.
TAACTGATTAGATAAGATAGAAAAGCAGCGCCTTTTAGCGCTTCAATGTGCCTTTAATGGAGTGATTACTTAAATTGTTAGAATAACCTTGCTGTGCTCATACGTTTATGTGTGGTTAATTTTTAAAGTATTATTAAGGACTGATTGCACTTAATTTAATTTATTATCTGCTATGTGTATACACACCGAATGTTATTGTTAGAGTTGTATGCTTCGTTGTCATGGTGCCTTATATTCTAGAAGGTTGTAGAATATACTAGTGCCTAGACTTTTTTACTTTCCAGAATGATCTAAGAGACCCAGGGCATTTGAGCGATAAACCCAGAATATTCCAGATAGATCTTTTTGCAATGATATTGCAAAAACAATATAAAACAATATAGTCACACACACACACACACACACACACACACACACACAAACATCAGAAGCAAGTTTTTCATACACATTCTAAAGAAACTTCATCAAGGATATACACAATAAAGATAACATTTTTTTTTCCCATTTCCAGTTATTCAGAAATCAAGTCAAGAGTTTTATTTGTCACGGCATACAAGTATACAATGAAATGCGGGGGGTCTTGCCCGCAACGATTGTGCATAATACAATAGTAATATATAATAAGAATCCAATAGAACGACATTGTGCAATAAAACAACAAGTAAACAAAGTTATCGGTATGTACATGAGTTATTTACAGAGCATGGTAGGACATGCTAGGTCCTGTAGTGCAATACACTGTTAGCTACGGATGAGGCACTGGGTCTTTATGTACACTGCTATACAATGCTATTATACAATCTCAAGTTATACTATACTATTCTTAAAGTGACCTTTCCTTTTGTAAAGTGAGCATAAGTGTGAGCGTGTGCAGCATGAGTGTGTGTGTGCTCATGTTAAAGTGGCTGCTAAATCAGGAATTAACATAGATGATTTCAGTTATTTGGCTGAGTGAGTAGCCTGTTTTCCTTTTTAAATAACTCGTTATGAAACGAACTTGTTTATAGTACAGGCTATTCAGAATATAACCAGAAAGCATGAAACGGAAACATCTGTCCAGGTATGATCACGAGAGAGCCACAGTCATGTCGTCCCTGACTCAAATCTCTCCACACGCCACACTGCATACATACACTGTGTATGTAGTCTATTTCAAACCTTTATTTATTTAAAGTCAAAAGGCAACTTTGAGTGTATACAGAGATAGGCATAAAAGCATATAAAATCACAACAAAAAGACCACAAGACGAGGCAATCAATTAAAACACATACAACTGGATTGACTGTTACAATGGGCCGCTTTTTGGGGGCATTGGGGAGGAAATTATATTTATAATATTATTATTATAATGAACATGGTTTCCGTTGGGCTAGAGGCTGATCAGTCAAAGTACCCGAGGTTACAACTGTAATAATAATAATAACTTTATTTGTATAGCACCTTTCATACAAAAAAAAAAGTGCTTCACAGCAGTAAAAAAAGACAGGCATAAAATATAATAGAATATTGTACTTTATTGATCCCGAGGGAACTTCAGCTAAAATGAGCAATGCATAAAGTGCAGACATATAAAACAGCATTGGTTACAGACATGTAAGTAAGTAAGTAAATTGTATTTACAGCACCTTTCAAGATACAGGATCACAAAGTGATTTCCAGTCAAAAAAAACATCAAACATCATCAGCAATACATAGAACCAATCAAACACACCAACTAGAAAATATAATAAAGTAAAACCAAGATAAGACTATAGCCAAACGCCTGTCTGAATAGCGTTTTTAGCTGTTTTTTTTTTAAAAGACTCTAAGAGATAAGATTCTATGTATCTCAGAGAGAAAGGGAGGGCGTTCCACAGTTTGGGAGCAGCTATACCTGAAAGGCACGATCACCCTGGGTTGCAAGTCGGGTTCTAGGGACAGACAGTAAAAGTTTGTCAGAGGATCTAAGGGCCCGGTTAGTTGAGTGAGGTGTAAGAAGGTCTGTAATGTATCCAGGTGAGGTGATAGATAGTGATGCACGATATATCGGCCGCCGATATAATATCGGCCGATATGGCCGTTTTTTTACACATCGGTATCGGTCCGATATCAAGATAGGGCCGATATTAAAAAAAAAAAAAAAAAAAAAAAGATTTTTTTTAATCTTTTTTTTTTTCTTTTTACATGTTTTGGCCTTAAATAGTTTCAAAATATCAGTCATTTCTGAAAATAAGTTACAAAAGTAAAAAAAATTATGCGTTTTGGAAAATAGCTCTTTATTTGATTATCATAAAAAAGTGTTTTCTATACAGAGATATCGACATCGGTAAATATCGGTATCGGCCAGAACAGCAATATTAATATCGGTTATCGGTATTGGCCACAATTTTCACATCGGTGCATCACTAGTGATAGACCATGAAGGGTTCTAAAAGTAATACGCAGCACCTTAAAATTAACTCTAGATTTGAATGGGGGCCAGTGTAGGGAGGCCAAAATAGGTTTGATATGAGACCGATGCAAGCAGTCCAAAGAACGCAGGTAAACAGTATGTTACAATAGTCCAAATGGGTGGAAATAAAATACATACTGATATAGCAGTGTGTGGTAGTTATTTTGTGTGTTTGTGTGTATATATACTGATACAGCAGTGTGTAGTAGTGATTCTGTGTGTGTTGTTTGTGTGTATATATACTGATACAGCAGTGTGTAGTAGTGATTGTGTTGTTTGTGTGTATACATACTGGTATAGCAGTGTGTAGTAGTGATTGTGTTGTTTGTGTGTATATATACTGATACAGCAGTGTGTAGTAGTGATTGTGTTGTTTGTGTGTATACATACTGGTATAGCAGTGTGTAGTAGTGATTGTGTTGTTTGTGTGTATATATACTGATACAGCAGTGTGTAGTAGTGATTCTGTGTGTGTTGTTTGTGTGTATATATACTGATACAGCAGTGTGTAGTAGTGATTGTGTTGTTTGTGTGTATACATACTGGTATAGCAGTGTGTAGTAGTGATTGTGTTGTTTGTGTGTATATATACTGATACAGCAGTGTGTAGTAGTGATTGTGTTGTTTGTGTGTATACATACTGGTATAGCAGTGTGTAGTAGTGATTGTGTTGTTTGTGTGTATACATACTGGTATAGCAGTGTGTAGTAGTGATTGTGTTGTTTGTGTGTATACATACTGGTATAGCAGTGTGTAGTAGTGATTGTGTTGTTTGTGTGTATACATACTGGTATAGCAGTGTGTAGTAGTGATTGTGTTGTTTGTGTGTATACATACTGATACAGCAGTGTGTAGTAGTGATTGTGTTGTTTGTGTGTATATATACTGATACAGCAGTGTGTAGTAGTGATTCTGTGTGTGTTGTTTGTGTGTATATATACTGGTATAGCAGTGTGTAGTAGTGATTGTGTTGTTTGTGTGTATACATACTGGTATAGCAGTGTGTAGTAGTGATTGTGTTGTTTGTGTGTATACATACTGGTATAGCAGTGTGTAGTAGTGATTGTGTTGTTTGTGTGTATACATACTGATACAGCAGTGTGTAGTAGTGATTGTGTTGTTTGTGTGTATATATACTGATACAGCAGTGTGTAGTAGTGATTCTGTGTGTATTGTTTGTGTGTATATATACTGATACAGCAGTGTGTAGTAGTGATTCTGTGTGTGTTGTTTGTGTGTATACATACTGGTATAGCAGTGTGTAGTAGTGATTGTGTTGTTTGTGTGTACATCATCATCAACCTTTATTTATACTCCGACAATTGAGGTCACCCTCATTTTCAATGTCGTCGATACTTTACAGACATTTCAATGTACACATTTCTACAATATAACAATAATACATATTAATAACTATCTATATAGTATAAAATCAACATAGGCATACAATCAGCACACAGATTGACAGAATAAAAAAAACAATGCATAAATTGCAGACATAAAAAGTAGTAGTGCAATGTAAACATGCAGACTTAATAATGGCATAAAATAAGTACAAAAGTACAATGTCGCTCGAATCCAAGACGCACCCCCTGCACGCCATGATGACCGAAGGAAAAACACCCCTGCGGGCCTGCCCCATCTTCCCCTGGTCCCGATGCCCCCCCGCCACCACGAGGAAAAACCAGCGAATCCCACATCCCCAACCCCAAACTCCACAGAGGAATGACAGGCCACGCACCCCAGGACCCGCAGCCACCCCAAAGGAGACATGACTTCAAACACTCAAGCAGACAGAGACACAACAGCGGCCAAATGAGAAGACATGCAGCACCACGGACGGTACAAGACGACACCGGGACCCCCAGGACACCCCGGAACACAGCAGAAGCCACAGCGAGCGCCCCACACAAGGAACCCCAAAACCAGCCAGCGAACCGAGGCAGCCCAACGACAAAGACCAACCAAAATCCACCAAAGCACACGCAAGAGACTAATACCCAACTCCAGGGAAGGTCCAGCCGAAGCCACAGGTGCCATAGGCTCCAACCAACCCCCCCCCCCCCCCCCCCCCCCAGAGTCGAACATCAGCCCCCTGCATGCGCCCCGACGGACCCCGGCCAGCCCCCAATCGCAGAGACTCCCCCAACTACATGAAGAACCCACCAGCAGTGTGTAGTAGTGATTGTGTGTGTGTGCGAGTTTGTGTGTATAGTATACATACTGATACAGCAGCAGTGTGTGGTAGTGATTGTGTGTGTGTGCGAGTTTGTGTGTATAGTATACATACTGATACAGCAGTGTGTGGTAGTGATTGTGTGTGTGTGTGTGTGTTGTTTGTGTGTATACATACTGATACAGCAGTGTGTAGTAGTGATTGTGTGTGTGTGTGTGTGTGTGTGTTGTTTGTGTGTATACATACTGATACAGCAGTGTGTGGTAGTGATTGTGTGTGTGTGTGTGTGTGTGTGTTGTTTGTGTGTATACATACTGATACAGCAGTGTGTAGTAGTGATTGTGTGTGTGTTGTTTGTGTGTATACATACTTACTGATACAGCAGTGTGTAGTAGTGATTGTGTGTGTGTTGTTTGTGTGTATACATACTTACTGATACAGCAGTGTGTAGTAGTGATTGTGTGTGTGTTGTTTGTGTGTATACATACTTACTGATACAGCAGTGTGTAGTAGTGATTGTGTGTGTGTTGTTTGTGTGTATACATACTTACTGATACAGCAGTGTGTAGTAGTGATTGTGTGTGTGTTGTTTGTGTGTATACATACATACTGATACAGCAGTGTGTAGTAGTGATTGATTGTGTGTGTGTTGTTTGTGTGTATACATACTTACTGATACAGCAGTGTGTAGTAGTGATTGTGTGTGTGTTGTTTGTGTGTATACATACATACTGATACAGCAGTGTGTAGTAGTGATTGATTGTGTGTGTGTTGTTTGTGTGTATACATACTTACTGATACAGCAGTGTGTAGTAGTGATTGATTGTGTGTGTTGTTTGTGTGTATACATACTTACTGATACAGCAGTGTGTAGTAGTGATTGATTGTGTGTGTTGTTTGTGTGTATACATACTTACTGATACAGCAGTGTGTAGTAGTGATTGATTGTGTGTGTTGTTTGTGTGTATACATACTTACTGATACAGCAGTGTGTAGTAGTGATTGATTGTGTGTGTTGTTTGTGTGTATACATACTTACTGATACAGCAGTGTGTAGTAGTGATTGATTGTGTGTGTTGTTTGTGTGTATACATACTTACTGATACAGCAGTGTGTAGTAGTGATTGATTGTGTGTGTTGTTTGTGTGTATACATACTTACTGATACAGCAGTGTGTAGTAGTGATTGATTGTGTGTGTTGTTTGTGTGTATACATACTTACTGATACAGCAGTGTGTAGTAGTGATTGATTGTGTGTGTTGTTTGTGTGTATACATACTTACTGATACAGCAGTGTGTAGTAGTGATTGATTGTGTGTGTTGTTTGTGTGTATACATACTTACTGATACAGCAGTGTGTAGTAGTGATTGATTGTGTGTTGTTTGTGTGTATACATACTTACTGATACAGCAGTGTGTAGTAGTGATTGATTGTGTGTTGTTTGTGTGTATACATACTTACTGATACAGCAGTGTGTAGTAGTGATTGTGTGTGTGTGTTGTTTGTGTGTATACATACTTACTGATACAGCAGTGTGTAGTAGTGATTGATTGTGTGTTGTTTGTGTGTATACATACATACTGATACAGCAGTGTGTAGTAGTGATTGATTGTGTGTGTGTTGTTTGTGTGTATACATACTTACTGATACAGCAGTGTGTAGTAGTGATTGATTGTGTGTGTTGTTTGTGTGTATACATACTTACTGATACAGCAGTGTGTAGTAGTGATTGATTGTGTGTGTTGTTTGTGTGTATACATACTTACTGATACAGCAGTGTGTAGTAGTGATTGATTGTGTGTGTTGTTTGTGTGTATACATACTTACTGATACAGCAGTGTGTAGTAGTGATTGTGTGTGTGTGTTGTTTGTGTGTATACATACTTACTGATACAGCAGTGTGTAGTAGTGATTGATTGTGTGTTGTTTGTGTGTATACATACTTACTGATACAGCAGTGTGTAGTAGTGATTGATTGTGTGTAGCAGTGTTTAGTAGTGATTCATTCATAACGTCTCTGAGGACAGTTTTCCACCGCATCCTTCCTCAACTCTTTATCATCACAACCATGGAATGTATGTTAATAACAGGAGCAGAACAGAGGAAATACCCTCCTTTCTCCCCCAGTTCCTCTCCTCTCCTCTCTTCTTTTTCCCTCCCCTCTTCTCTCTCCTTTCCCCCCTCCTCCTCTCCTGTCATCCCCTCCTCCCCTCTCTCCTCTCATCTCATCTCCTCTCCTCTATTCTTCTCCCCTCTTCTCTTCTCTATCCTTTCCCTCTCCTCTCTCCTCTCCTCCTCTCTCCTCTCCTCTCCTCTCCCCTGCCCTCTTCTCAGCCTCTCCTCTATGCCAGCGCTCCCCCGGGGAGCAGCTAATAGACTGTTTAGACTGTATTATAAATGTAAACAAAGTGTGGCCCCCAAAACCGGAAACCAAACCATAGGCTTGAAGAACGTGTTTTCCTTCTCTGATTGGTTGAGTGAAGTTCTGATACCAGGATGGACTGTTAGTTACGTTAGCTGTATATAGTTTGTATTTTGATGCTGTAAATGTTTACCTTTTGTAAAAATGAATCAGTAATTCAGTTCTGATGACATATGAACATTTTAATTATATAATTTGCTGTGTTTTTCTTCATACACACTATAGAGATTTACCACAGAACTACTGTAGTGATTCATTATAGTATTTCTATAGTAGGGCTGTCCCTGACTAAGGATTTGGATGGTCGACTAGGATTGGCCAACATTTGCCGTTAGTCGACTATTGGGCAAAAAAAAAAAAGTATAATATATATATATATATATATATATATATATATATATATATATATTTTTTTTTATCATTCCATTTGGGCTGTGGGGGGTGCTTAATGTCTGAAGGAGTCGACTGAAGGCTTCTTGTCCTCTGCAAAAGCATGCAATTGGTCCACTGATGGATACATCTTGATATTTGTCTAGTGTGTTCATTAGATGGGTGAAATCCTCTTTCAGTGCCTCTGTGCCTGTTTTCGTAGGCAGTTAGCCTCTGGTATGCATGCCATTAGCGTTAGCCACGCTTCTAGGCCTCTTTTCTTTTGGAAAGAATGATACAATTTTTTTTTTTTTTTATTATTTTTTTTTATTATTATATTCGACTAAGCGGTTGGCCAGTTGACTACGGCTCCTTTCGACCGATTAGTTGACTAATCGATTAATAGGGGTCAGCCTTATTCTATAGTGGAATATTATAGTAATGTGTGGTGAATCACTATAGTATTCCTATAGTTTTACCATAGAAAGAATCCGTTTCTATAGTGATTCACTGTAGTATTTATTTATACTTTGGTTTTCCCGTAGTTATTATGGGTGGGGGGAATCCATACATCATAGTATTGTGATATACTGTAGTATTGTGATATATTTGCTTGATTGCTTGACAATCCTATAATTTTTCTGCGCTAAAAATGATTGAGTGAGATGAACAGATTGACAACTTTTTTATTTTTTTTTAAACTTTGGCCATTCCCCTGGCTCTTTTATACGTTTATCGCATTTATTCTGGTCAAGGATGACCGACAGAAACAGGCTGAAAGGGTTCAGATGGGGGGGAAGACACTCTGGGAAAGGCACGGCTGCAGTCCGGGATTCGAACTCGCTAAACCCCAGATCCGTGACGAGCACGGTTGTCCCCGGCGCCGAAATGGCACTTGCGGTACGTGGTGAGCTACTGGAGCTCCCCAGATTGACAACCTTTTTAGATAAAACACATGTTGTACTGTATATTCGTATTGCAGATGCTGACAAAGTTTTCCATTGGGGACATAATATATGACAAATACATTACAATATGACGATATTCTAGTATGTATGCTGATAATATGGTATTGTGGGGCCTCTGCCTCTGGTGATTCCTAGTAGTTATCTCCACCACGCAGGAAGCCTGGTGGGGATTATGCAATCGGTTGCATCCGTCTGTATATCTGTCAATTTGTCCGCAGCTAATCTTGCAAACTACAGGATGAGCTGTTGCTTATACCCTGGCAGCAGGTCAGGGACCTGGATGCTTGAATATCTTTCTGTTCGGTCAACAACAAGTATTTTATTTGAATAAATTTCCATCATTCAACCACTGAATGAAGGACCGACATAATCAAACAGTCAGTGAGGACAGTCAGTGTGGACAGTCGGTGTGGACTGGACAGTCAGTGAGGACAGTCAGTGTGGACAGTCAGTGTGGACAGTCAGTGTGGACAGTCAGTGAGGACAGTCAGTGTGGACAGTCAGTGTGGACAGACAGTGTGGACAGTCAGTGTGGACAGTCAGTGTGGACAGACAGTGTGGACAGTCGGTGTGGACAGTCAGAGTGGACAGTCAGTGTGGACAGACAGTGTGGACAGTCAGTGTGGACAGTCGGTGTGGACAGTCGGTGTGGACAGTCAGTGTGGACAGTCAGTGTGGACAGTCAGAGTGGACAGTCAGTGTGGACAGTCAGTGTGGACAGACAGTGTGGACAGTCAGTGTGGACAGTCAGTGTGGACAGTCAGTGTGGACAGTCAGAGTGGACAGTCAGTGTGGACAGTCGGTGTGGACAGTCAGTGTGGACAGTCAGTGTGGACAGTCGGTGTGGACAGTCAGAGTGGACAGTCGGTGTGGACAGTCAGTGTGGACAGTCGGTGTGGACAGTCAGTGTGGACAGACAGTGTGGACAGTCAGTGTGGACAGTCGGTGTGGACAGTCAGTGTGGACAGTCAGTGTGGACAGACGGTGTGGACAGTCGGTGTGGACAGTCAGTGTGGACAGACAGTGTGGACAGTCAGTGTGGACAGTCAGTGTGGACAGTCAGAGTGGACAGACGGTGTGGACAGTCAGTGTGGACAGTCGGTGTGGACAGTCGGTGTGGACAGTCAGAGTGGACAGACGGTGTGGACAGTCAGTGTGGACAGTCGGTGTGGACAGTCGGTGTGGACAGTCAGTGTGGACAGTCAGAGTGGACAGTCAGTGTGGACAGACGGTGTGGACAGTCAGTGTGGACAGTCAGTGTGGACAGTCGGTGTGGACAGTCAGAGTGGACAGTCAGTGTGGACAGTCAGAGTGGACAGTCGGTGTGGACAGTCAGTGTGGACAGTCAGTGTGGACAGTCGGTGTGGACAGTCAGAGTGGACAGTCAGTGTGGACAGTCGGTGTGGACAGTCAGTGTGGACAGTCAGTGTGGACAGTCGGTGTGGACAGTCAGAGTGGACAGTCAGTGTGGACAGTCAGAGTGGACAGTCGGTGTGGACAGTCAGAGTGTCCACATTAAGATGTGTTTTGAAAATTCAAACTGAAAAATCGGTGTGTATCTTTAAATCTTCTCTTTCGTCCTCTACACTTGAAACTTTACTCATCTCTCTGTCTCACTCTCTCTGTCTCTCTCTTCCTCTCGACATCTTAAAGTCACAGAATAGTTTTCTTTTACTTGTTTGCATCCATCATTCAGTTTGTCATCATTCATGACCGCAAAATCAAAAGCAGCGCCGTCAGGATGTGTTGATAGAGCCAGATAGCGGCTCTCAATGACGTGACACACACACACACACACACGCACACGCACGCACACACACACACACACACACACACACACACACACACACACACACACACACACACACACACACACACACACACACACACACAGCTACCACTTTCTGTCCCTCACTCATCTCCTCTCTCTTAATCCTCCTCTCCTCTCGCTCGGTTGTCATGTCTCCCCTTAATGTTCCATAACATCTTTCAGGGAACATTCACGTCGGCACCAGACATCTGGACCTGTGTGAGTTGCAAGCTCATTGTGCGGTCTGTTGCACGTTCCGGTGAGGACCAATTTATGGCCAGAAGAGTCTGCAGGGAACTGTTCATTTAACCGTGGTAACAACAATCACTGATTAGAGAAAGTCGTCCTTCGTGTTCTAGTATAGGTCACTCACTGAAATAAGAGATAGGATAAGATATTCCTTTATTGATCCCCTTTTCGGGGCGTCATAGCAGCATGGGGGAGGGGAGGTACAGCCATGGGCAGGAATAGTAGAAAGACATACATATAGGCAATAAAATGAACTCTGATTATAAAGATATGAGAAAAACAGTGTAAACAATAAAATAACATTTGAATATAAAAATATGAGCTAAAATAAACAGTTTGGACAAAGGTGCAGATGAGTGTCTGTATGCCATGAAATAAATATAAGCAATAGATTAGAAGAAAAGGAAATGCCTGATACCTTTTTATGTCTCACTGTGACATAATCCTTTGAAAAGGCAATCCTTTCAATTACCATGCATATCTTGGATCAGTATTGAGTTGAAAGGACCAGGGGCTGGTTGCACAAAACACCTTAGGTGTTCTCCCTATAGGTAGGACACTTAAGTAAGGCTTAATTTCTCTAACCCTAAAGGATGATACTATTGGAGGAAAACAATAAAGGATGATACTATTGGAGGAAAACAATAAAGGATGATACTATTGGAGGAAAACAATACAGGGTGATACTATTGGAGGAAAACAATAAAAGAAAGTACATTTGATCTGAAAATAACAGCAAACAAAAAACAAAGAATGTGGGAGGAAATTGCAACAAAAAGTTATAGATCGTATAGCTTCACGCTCTGCTCTATTTGGAACTATCCCTTTATCCACTCTAATAATGAATAAAAAACGTTCACATGCACACACCTATTACCTCCGCCTGGCCACACCCACATCCGCTCCTACATAAGCGGGGTCGTGGCCACACAATCAGCTCCTTCCCTACTTTCACCACCGAAAGTGTCTGTAACACACCACTTTAAGTTTAGTGCAGAAGTAGTTTGTTGGAGAGGAGTTTCGTTGACATTGTATCTTTGTTTTTTCTCTCTCGCTATTTTACGAAAAAACAAAGAGATAATCAGGGATGCACCGAATGGGAAATTCTTGGCCGAAACCGATACCGAAAATAGGAAACAGTTGGCCGAAAACCGAATGCCGAAAGGCCGAAAATGATTAATATAAATATATATATGTTTTTTTTATTTTTTTTGCTACCTGATTATGGCAAAAGACATGATTATGGCTAAACTTAACTTAAATAATATTAATAATCACTATTATGGGCCCATAAAACATTTATTCAGCACTTTTGAATGCATACATTAATTCCAGACTGTTAAGACTAAAAGACTACAACGATTGATGACGACTTCCTGTCCTCGCATTTCCATTTTCGGTTTAACGATACATTTTCAACAACGGATTGCTGCTAATTAAACACTTCATTTAAACGGAGTAACGTTAACGTTATGTCGAGTTCATACGTGTAGTGTAGTATGAACTCGTCATAACGTTAACATTACTCAGTGTCCACTGTTGCTGCCACCGTTGCGTCGCAGATGGATGGTACACTGTTAGCTCCGTAGCTAATCCGCTCCTAGACTACTGATAGAAGTACCGTTAACGTCGGAGCTGATCAATACTCCGGTTTTTTCTAATTTAGTTTAGAACCGGGTTTCGGGGGGCATCCCTACTCCCAAGAGGAATTAGTTATCACAGGCTGTAGAATGCAGGAAGAGCTGCCAAGCTGCTCACGTTACATGTTGCGCATGCCATAGATATGCTACCGGTATGTCTGTAGTCGCGTTTTGATGACGTCATCACAACAACACGTTATTTGACTTTCGGTAATATATTTTCGGTGCTAAAACCCTTTCGGCCGAAAGCCGAAAGAGCCTTTTTAACCATTTTCGGCCGCTAATTTTCGGTAGCCGAATTTTCGGTGCATCCCTAGAGATAATGTCTTCACCGTCGGAGGGTCTAGACAACTACGCTACCCTCCACCAGCGCTTCCCTATTGCCATGTCCTCTGTGCGTCGTGGGGCGTCTCTGGTTCCACGGTCGTGGCAAACAGGTGCGCCTGGTCGGCGCCCGGAGGAGAGTGTGCTTCGCCAAGGGGCCGTTGAGCTCCCATCTCCTGTGAGGTGGCCGAGTTCCGGCCCTGGTTCCCCCGCCAGAGGGCAGTCGGCCAATAGGCAGACAGTTCCTCTGGGGGCCGGGGATTTGCGTCGCAGACTCTTCGCCTCGGCTGGCTCATCGTAAGACGGCGAGCAGCGGGGGTAAACGGCCTGGTGGTAGTGTTGTACTGGAGCCGAGCGAGAGGTCTCTCGCCTCTTCTCCATATCCGATGGAAACTGAGGATTACATGGAGGGGGTGGGGGCTCTCTTGTTCGAAGGCCCAGCGGAGACGTGTCACTCTCCCCTTTAGGGAGTGGCAGGGAGTGCTGCGTCTCACTGGGGACCCTTGTACTCTGGGACTGGGTTAAAACCTCCACCCCGGAGATGAGATGCCCAGCTATCTGCCGCGTCGGACGATGGCACCCATAGAGAGTGCAGTCTCCCGTGCGCGAGGGATGCAAGTGACGTGGAAGAAGGTATGCAAGGGGAGTTGCTTGCCTTGTTCCCCGAGCTCATGGCGGCCGCCGCAGCCGCCAATGGCGTGGCGTTGCCGCAGCCACTGCCGGCACCTGTTCCCGAGGACATGATAGGTCATCTCTGGCAACGTCGTCCTGTGAGAGAGATGGGCGTTGTCTGCCCATTCTTCCCAGCAATGGAGGCTTACGTGGCGCGGGGACAGGTAATATCCCGCATCGTTGGCCTTACCCCCGCCTACGTGCCAGTCACGCAGGTGGTGGGTTTGGTCCAGGGGCTAAAGGACAGGGTGCCTCGACTTGATAGCCCGATGGTATCTATCCTTTGCCCCGAGATGGTGTGGGAGCCGTTAAGAAAGCCAGTTCCACTGGGGAAGTCGGCTAGGCAGTTGGCTTCGTGGAGTGACCAGGTGTACATCGCCTCGACACAGAGCCTGGCTGCAACCTCCAACATTGCGCAGCTGGCGCGCTACATGTCAGGGCTGATGGCCGGCGGGGCGGTACTGGATGACCATCAACGGTACCTCCACGCCCAGGCGGCTGGAGCGATCCTGCATTTGACCCAGCTGCAGGCGATAGCCGCCGGGAAGGAGCACGCCCTGGCCACTCTCATCCAGCGCCACCTTTGGCTGGAGCAGGCGCGGGTGCCGGACCAGAGGAGGATTCCACTGCTCACGGCCCCCCTCTCCGATGCTGGACTTTTTGGGTCGGCCATGCAGCAGATAACGGCAGTCTGCAGGTAGATGGAGGAGGAGCGCTCCGTGCTCCAGCCCCATTTTCCCCGACCCGATGCCACCGGTGACGTGAGGAGGAGGCAACGCCGGCAGAGGCCTTGGGCCGTTGCCACCGTCACCACCGCCGCTGCTGGGCCTTCCGCGAAGAAGGCCAGGAGTGGAGGAAGTGCCACGACCGCTGCAGCCAGTCGTCCTGCGCCCATAGGGAACGGTAGGGACCGACGTGCCAGGAGGCTCCTCGGCAAGACCGTCCCTCCAAGCCGGCTTCCCGTGGGGGCAAACGACGCTCTGCACGCAGCAGGTGCCGCTAGTGACTCCCCTGTTTGCCCCTGTCCCACTTGGTCGGAGACTTGTGTCTTCTCTCGTCATAAAAGACGGCATTCTTCTTGCAGTAGTAAGAGTGAATTTTTTGCCTTTTTTATTGTATGGGGGGTTGTGTGGTTCATGTTCTACGTTTAGGTAAACGTGGCTTTGAGTCCACAGCTGGGTTGAGTGTTAGCCTGCAGAAGTGGCTACATATATAGCTATTATAGGTCCTTGGACCCTCTCTTGAGTCTGTTATTTTTTCTTTACTTTAGGGTAAAGGTATAAAAATGCAGGTGGCAAGTTTTCGCACATGAGCCTAAGCCCTAAGCCTCTTAGGACTGGGGATGGCGGTGTGACTAGGAGATGGGACTGGTTCTGGTCACGCCGGACCAGGTCAGTTAACCCTGTTGTCCGCCGGGGTGCAGATCTGCTGTTCTGGTACCCTGAAGGACTTTGTGCTTTTCCGGGGGGAAAATGCCGGGTCGGCCCGGGCGTCGCGGGGATTGATGTCATGGATGTGTGTGTTCTGTGTATGCCACTATGAGTTACCCCTAACAGTGACGTGCTTGGTCCATACTGTGTTGTAGGGGGCCTGGTCCTTCTCCATTTGTTTCACCCCTCCCTCCCCCTGTGGGCGGCGATGGGAGGGGGCTGTCGAGGAGGTTGCTGTCAACCCCTCTAGGCATCCCTGTGTAGGTCCCGGTCCGCCAGGCCCAGGTCCGTGCTCGTTCTCGTCGACCTGTTGGCCTGGGTTAACCCTTTGAAAACTGAAACACTTGTACTGCTTGTATAGCCTGTGTATACGCACAGTTATGTTTCTGAGTTTTCTTGGTGGGTTAAGGGAACAACCGCCCCCTGTTAAACTAAACATAGGGGGGTGGTTGGTTCCCCGGTGTGTTGGTAGCAGGGTCGACTCTCGGGTTGAGGCCGGGCTTGACCCCGTCTGCCCAAGAGTATGCCCCTGCATCTTCATGACGTCTGCCAATTGTGTCAGCCTATTCTTTGAACCTCGACCCCGCTAGATTGGGGGATCGGGTTTGTGGAGGTTATGACATGGTGCACAGCATACCGAACGCCCCTTCCGCCGGGATACTGTTTTCGCTGTTTTAGGCGCCTGTCTAGTCAGCAGTGCTCCGGGCACAGGTCGAGTTCAGCTCTTGGGGCCTGTTGCCTGGATTGAGGGATCAACCTCCTTGGGGGTTGTCTCCCCGGCATGCCGGCTGGCCCCGCAGTGTTGTGGGGGGGTAGCCTCTTGAAGAGTGCTTCAGAGCGGCGTGCTAAGGGGGGAAGGGCCTGCTCTTGGTTTGAGCCCTGTCCGATACACTGGCGATGTGGGGGGTGATGTCACCAGTGACCGTCTGGTGGGGTCCCGATGCTGTGGCCTCGTTGGCCTCACCAGGGGGGTCCTAGCCCTCAGGTTGTCCTAGGGCTGGGACCTCCTCCGCGCTCCGCTGCTGCAGCCTTGCCACGGGGTTGGGTTCTTGACCTTCACCCCGTGATGTTGGGGGCTGTGACGGGGGTGTTTTGTTCCAGTCCGTTCCCTGGTGGCATGTGGGATGCGCGCCCGAGTGG
This sequence comes from Notolepis coatsorum, assembly GCF_963971535.1. NCBI lineage: Eukaryota > Metazoa > Chordata > Actinopteri > Aulopiformes > Paralepididae > Notolepis > Notolepis coatsorum. The sequence goes on from NC_140166.1 coordinate 26,167,727, forward strand.
TCGGGGGCCCTTCTGAATGAAGGTAAGTCCAACGGTCTGCTCACCCTGTGCGTTGAGGTACTGAACCATCTTTGCACAGTCGGATCCGATTCCCTCCCGTCCTCCTCTAGGGAGGACCGGGGTGCTCGGGTCCTCCCCGGTTCTGATGGTTGTAGGGGGCCTCAGCGGGTACATCTGTTGAGCTTCTCGCTCTGCTCAGCTCCTGTGTTCCAAATAGAGCATAGCGTGAAGCTATACGATCTATAACATAAGGTTATCCTATAACCCTAGTTATATGAGTATAGCGAGCGCTCTGCTCTGACTCACTGAGTGAGGACCCCGTGGTCTTCGCCTTCGGTGGTGAAAGACTTGGGAAAAGGGGAGCTCCAGTAGCTCACCACGTACCGCGAGCGCTATTTCAGCGCCGTCACGGATCTGGGGCTTAGCGAGTTCGAATTCCGACTGCAGCCGTGCCTTTCCCAGAGTGTCTTCCCCCCCATCTGAACCCTTTCAGCCTGTTTCTGTCGGTCATCCTTGACCAGTATAAATGTGATAAACACATAAAAGAGCCAGGGGAATGGCCAAAGTTTAAAAAAAAAAAAGAAAGACTTGGGAAGGAGCTGATGTAGGAGCGGATGTGGGTGTGGCCAGGCGGAGGTAATAGGTGTGTGCATGTGAACGTTTAATTCATTATTAGAGTGGATAAAGGGATAGTTCCAAATAGAGCAGAGCGCTCGCTATACTCATATAACTAGGGTTATAGGATAACCTTAAGTTATTCATGAAGTCTTGTGACTTTTTTTTCTTTACTTCAGTTGCTAGGTCTTTTGTGCAATGGTTTAACTAACTTTAGGGGACTCCTAAAGTACAAGACCAAGATAAGGAGAAAACCTTAAATACTTTTTAAGTATTGATTTATTGATTGAACATTTTATTAAAGGGGAACTATCTTATAAATGGCCTTTTCCAGTGTTTAGCATTGTTTTCTAGCAATGTGGGGTTGTACCAACACTGTCTATGTTTAACACATTCTCATTTTGGCGCATTCCTCCAGTTCAGACAAGGTCCTCCCCCAGTGAACTAAGCCATTTTGAATTCAGCGTATCAGTGACGTGTAACAATTCTCATCTGCATACCTAACTCCTTCTGTGGTTGTAGCCATTGCCCACAATCAACAATGACCAAAACGGAGCGAGTGGAAATAATGTGGAAGCGGTTTTCCCTGCCAGACACTTGCACTTCCCCAAAAGAGAGAAAAAGAGAGAGAGAGTGGGAGGGAGAGAGAGAGAGAGAGGGGGAGAGACAGGGAGAGAGAGAGAGGCTCATACAGAGCGATCTCTCCTCTGTCTCTCCCCCTGCATTTGACACACAGACTCACAACTCGAAGCGCGCACACGCACATGCGTATTCCAATCCGTGCAATAATATTCACGGGGATATATATTGTCATTTGAAACAAGTTACCAATGCATTGTCCCGTGGGATTATGCCCCCCCGCAGCGAAATTAATTAGTCCCTCTCTATCTCTCTATCTCTCTCTCTCCCCCAAAAGGTATCTGCCAGTGGGTAACTGTCACTCAAAGCGTATTGCGAATATGGGCGGAGCCCAGCCAAAAACAGCTTGGAATCTTCAAGGGCAGAAACTGCTGCTCTACAGTACAATGATTTTTTTTTTGAAAAAAAACCTTACAGATGTGTTCCATAGACTCACAGGAATTGTGTAAAATTGCCCAAATAGAGTACAGTATGGCTCAATACACACAATTGTTAAGGGGATGCAGACCAGAGAAAGACTTTCGTCTCGTTTACATCAGGGTCCCCGATTTTCTTTTAATCATGACATTTATGACATACACGACATACAGATATACAGTACTGTTACATCCAGACATTTATGACATACAAGATATACAAATATACAGTACTGTTTAAGAGACAGAGATCATAAAAGAAAATATATACATTCGAGGGGGAAGAAACTGTACATTAGAGGGGGTTGGGTGGGGGGGGGGGGGGTTGTACATTTACCGGGGCCAGTTTCGAATGGCAGCCTCCCATAGGTGCTCTTTGAGAGCAGTTTTGAAGGAGGATAGGGACTAGGGATTCACATAATTTCACGGCTGTGGGTAGGGCGTTCCACAGTACTGAATTTTAAACTTTACGGGGTTGAGATTTATTTCATGTAATAAATAGATCAATACAGTCCCTATTAATTAACACTTTGGATGCCACGCCCGAGATATCTCGGGTTTACGCCCCGACCATTGAATGCCCATCACGAGATTTCTCGTTTTAATTTTTAAAATTTTTTTATTAGCGATCTGAAATCATATTGCATCAAGCGAGCCTACCGTTGGATATCCAGGCACCACCGGCGCTCAGATGTGAAAAAAGCGCCCCCTATCGTCTCCCAGATGCTAAATCACCCTTTTGGATTGGACTCAATGAAAGTGAATGGGAGAACGGATTTCTGACTCCACATTTTACTTCTCACTGATGTAACCGGGGTCTACCAGAGTTCATTCTGGAACCTTGGTGCCATGGCGAATATGTGTTATACTGTACACACGCTGGATCAATACAATTATCGATTTTTTCGAATGGTGATCAGGAATTGGAATATACCATTTGGATACCATCTGATGTCAGGTAAGGAATTTATGTTATCAGTCTTAGGATAATCAGACTCGTTTTCACAGAGATATAAGCGTTTCCACTATATGTGATATTGCTGTTTCACTGTAAAAGCCATCAGGAAATAAGAGCAGTGATTATCAGCACGCGGCACGAGCGTGCGTGCGCACACATACTATCGATCATCTAGCGTTTATTTGAAAACTATTCATAAATAGGCCGACAAATGACAACGTTCTGGAATATTCCAGTAAAAGACGATTATCATCATATGGTTTTTTTCCCCGCGAAAACAAGTGATTTTCAAAATGCTATCAAACGGAAATTAAGCGATAAAAAAACAATCTGCCTTCAATCTTGACTGGAAAATGAGTCTTTGATAAGCGACGGGCAGATTAGACACATAGCCATCATTTAAAACATAGATTAGGCGATATTAAGTTAACATTGGAGTGGGTTTGGGCATCAAGGGGGTAAAAAGGAAAACATGGCGTGGCATCCAAAGTGTTAATGTTGAAAAGTGAAGACCCTAACCCTATCGAAACAGCAGTCAAAGTGTATTATTTTCAGCACTACGTTTGTTTACCAATGATTTTAAGTGTTATTAGCGAAATATGAGCTTATAAATATCTCTGTGCATTGCATCGGAAACCGGATGATTTAGACGTGAGGAAATTATGCCGTCATGAAATCGTTGTAGTCCTAAGAAAGAAGAGGCCCAGGGCTTTCGATGGACATAAACATTTCATAAAACTAGCTCACACCAAAAAGAAAATGATGAAAAAAATATTGACGTTATTTTTGTGATTATATCTCATGGGTCGAACAAACCTGAACGTTATTGCCATAAAATACAACGTATATTGTTTCTTTACCTTTCTGTGAACGTCTACAAAAGTAACTGTACTTACAGTAGATTTCATTCACGGTCTTTGCTGCCATGTAACGGGCGCCTGGTGGTACTAAATCCAGATTGAACGCTGCCATTGGAAAGAGGAGATTTGGCGATCCATAGATGTATGACTTGGCCATAATAAGGTAATTTATAGGCCTGATATATTCTATATTCATATTTCAAATTGCATGTGTCCGGATGGCAAAATTCAGTACTGTTACTGTATCTACAAAAAACCCTGTATATCATCTGCCCTTTGTTCATTTGCTTAGTTCTTTTGGACTTGATCTCAAGAAGGTGCTGAATGAGCTCAGTGGCAATTCCTCACGTCTGTTCAATGGTGTTATTCACTGTCAAAGATGGATTTTTTTTTATTATAATTTATATTCTCCTTTGGTTCATTACAATTTACTCAAGCATAGTAACGGACACAATATTTCTGACACTGTAAATTAGGGGTGTAAAGGTACACGTATCCGTACCAAACCGTTTCAGTGTGTACTGTACCGAACGGCTGTGTACCGAACGATTACAACGGTATGTTAACTGCCCACCCTGTTTTTTTCACAATCTAATATAATTATTATTTTTTCTTTTCTTTACAAGTCGATTATTAATTTCAATATAGAATATTCGTTGACAGCCCTACAAGTACAATTAGTTAATGCACACTACATCACCCCTGAGTGGAACATGGAAAGCCAAACTTTCCCCCACTGTACCGAAAACCCACACCGAACCGTGACTTCAAAACCGAGGTACGTACGTACCGAACCGTCATTTTTGTGTACCATTACACCCCTACTGTAAATACATTCCCTGAGGTCCATAGATGTCCCTAGATACCAATAACCTGCAAATGGACCTTGTAGAAGTGGAGCAATCTTCCATTTACTTGGGTATGTACTTTTAGGCAAATGTTCTGAAAATATGGCTAGGGCTTAGGAGCTTAAGGGTGTGTTGTGCAACCTATTTTATTTGAAGGAAACCTTAACTTGGATTTGAAGGAAAACCTTAACTTAAGGTGTTTTTTTGCAACCGGATCCCAGGATCTGTAGTCAAGGCCTCACTGAGGATCACTGTTATGGAGGAGGCCAGTAGCTTCACTGAGGATCACTGTTATGAAGGAGGCCAGTAGCTTCATGAAGCCTGCAGTTGTTTCCATGTTGTTTTGAAGTCTTTGGGCCAGAGAGAGCTCTTCTGTCGTGCCTGTGGGTGTCCGTGGCACGTCTGACATTCTGCCTCATAAAAGGCATGTACGATAATTCGAGTGAACCTAATAAGAGGAGTTATTTAATGCACTAGAGGTTTGCTAATACGACTGGGTTAAAGCAGCAGTCTGGCAGTAATGAAGCCGCCCTCCTACGACCATGAATACACAATGTCTCAATGACAGCTGGGTTAGCATGGAGATGAATGGTCTCTCTCTCTCTCTCTCTCTCTCTCTCTCTCTCTCTTTCTCTCTTAGTCTCTCTTTCTCTCTCTGTCTTCTTCTCTCTTTCTTTGCGTGTGTCTGTCTCTCTCTGTGTGTCTCTCTCTTTCTCTGTCTCTCTCTGTGTGTGTCTCTGTCTCTATCTCTCACTCTCTCTGTCTCTCTGTCTGTCTCTTTCTCTGTCTCTCCCTCACTCTGTCTCTCACTCTCTCTATCTGTCTCTCACTCTCTCTATCTGTCTCTCTGTCTTTCTCTCACTCTGCCCCTCACTCTGCCCCTCTCTCTCTCTCTCTCTCTCTCTCTCTCTCTCTCTCTCTCTCTCTCTCTCTCTCTCTCTCTCTCTTTCTCTGTGTGTATCTTTGTCTCTCTATCTCTCACTCTCTTTCGTATAGGTATGGGCAGGGTAATAGTAGAAAGACATACATTATAGGCAATACAATTTAATCTGATTATAAATATATGAGAAAATTAAACAGTGTGAACAATAAAATAACATTTGAATATAAGAATATGAGGAAAAACCATAAAATAAATATAAGAAATAGATTAGAAGAAAAGAGAATGCTCACTGTGGTCTCAGTTTGCATTTCTGATAGCAGGCAGGCATTTTCAAACTTAATTTACGATGCAAAACAAAGTAGTGACAATACCATAAGCTATGGAAACGGAGAAATACCTTGAGAATACAGTCACAATCTAGGCTTTTGTCTTTTGTCGAGGGATGTCCCAATCTAGTTTTTCTTTTGCCTCCGATTCATTTAATAGTCCCAATCCAATATCTGTATTTTCCTATATAACCAATCCAGTGTAGGTAAGATGACAGGAGACAGACAGACGGAAAGAGCAGATAAAAGCTGGGTGGCCATCAGCGACAGGAAGTGCCAGCCAGGACAGGAAATGATGCCAGCGGAAGAGAACCCTCCTGGGATAAGCAGTTAGCGGTTCTGACACACACACACGCGCCCGTGCGCATGCACACACACACACGCACGCACGCACGCACGCACGCACGCACGCACGCACGCACACACACACACACACACACACACACACACACACACACACACACACACACACACACACACACACACACACACACACACACACACACACACACACACAGTTTTCACCACACACAGTGACTCGCAAGAGGAGTTTTCAAAGGGCAACGTCGAACGAAGGGCTGAATACCTTAGCTAGACATGGTAGCTAGTAATCTATTGATTTTGATGACCATATGACCTTCTCTCTAGCGCTACCATCAGTCCAAAACATTCAAATTAACGCATCTCCTGATGCCAGTGACATTCACAAAATCATAAACATTCATAACCCCTTAGTGTTGATTTAGCTGCCCCTGTAACCATAACCTTTCCTCTAGCACCAACATACTGTATGGATTTATACCCTGTGTCTGTTGAGACTGGCAATACCGAAGTCTTGTTTCTGTTATCTACTCAGTATAATGTTGTATGTGAAAGTAATGGCAAAGTGGGGAGATTGTTAGGCCATATTTGTCTGCTGCAGTCAGTCAACAAATGGAGACTAGCTGCTGTTGGATGATGTTGAACTTGATATCATGATGATGTCATGATGATGTAATGATGGCCTCCAATGCTCTCAAGGTCCGTTAATGACCACTGACCAGGCTGAGTCGTGACTGAACTACTGCTGGCCTGATAATATAGAATGGTAAACTTGTTATAATCAAGTGTAGTTTAATGTCCTGACCTAGTTATATAATATAGAATGGTAAACATTTTGTAATCTAGTGTAGTTTAATGTCCCTCTCTCGGCCTTGTGTGGACGACAGGCTTGTGTCGATGACAGGCTTGTGTGGAGATTGGAGAACAGAGGCTTGTGTGGACGACAGGCTTGTGTGGACGACAGGCTTGTGTGGACGACAGAGGCTTGTGTGGATGACAGAGGCTTGTGTGGACGACAGAGGCTTGTGTGGATGACAGAGGCTTGTGTGGACGACAGAGGCTTGTGTGGATGACAGAGGCTTGTGTGGATGACAGAGGCTTGTGTGGACGACAGAGGCTTGTGTGGATGACAGAGGCTTGTGTGGACGACAGGCTTGTGTGGACGACAGAGGCTTGTGTGGACGACAGGCTTGTGTGGACGACAGGCTTGTGTGGATGACAGAGGCTTGTGTGGACGACAGGCTTGTGTGGACGACAGAGGCTTGTGTGGACGACAGGCTTGTGTGGACGACAGGCTTGTGTGGACGACAGGCTTGTGTGGACGACAGGCTTGTGTGGACGACAGGCTTGTGTGGACGACAGGCTTGTGTGGACGACAGGCTTGTGTGGACGACAGGCTTGTGTGGACGACAGAGGCTTGTGTGGACGACAGGCTTGTGTGGACGACAGGCTTGTGTGGACGACAGAGGCTTGTGTGGACGACAGGCTTGTGTGGACGACAGAGGCTTGTGTGGACGACAGAGGCTTGTGTGGACGACAGAGGCTTGTGTGGACGACGGAGGCTTGTGTGGACGACAGAGGCTTGTGTGGACGACAGGCTTGTGTGGACGACAGAGGCTTGTGTGGACGACAGAGGCTTGTGTGGACGACAGGCTTGTGTGGACGACAGAGGCTTGTGTGGACGACAGGCTTGTGTGGACGACAGAGGCTTGTGTGGATGGCAGGACCGCTGTTAATAATTTCCTACAGGAAGACAGAGGCGAGAGAAATAGAGAGAGGGGTGGAGGAGGGTGGATGGATGGAGGGAGAGAGAGAAAGAAAGAAAGTATATATATACTGTATATTTTATCTTTTGACGGTTAAAGGTCAAGGTTGGCATGTAGTAGAGCCATATGAAATCCGTTTTATTATTTTCCAAATTCCATTTTATTTTTTCCCAAATTCCATTTTTTCCGTTTTAATATTTCAGAATTCTGTATTTTGCTTTTTATGCTCATTTTACCATCAGAAATAGTGTCTAATAAGTGGGAATGAATAAATGTCCACAATTGAATAAGATATAACAGTCCATTTAATGTTTTTAAGTGCTGCAACTCAGAAATACAGTTCAATTTTACACAATATTTTTCAATTAATATTGTGACAAAATAAAAATACATATTTCAAGTGTAAACAATAGATACAGCTAGCTACTACTGACATTATCACAATGACAATGTCAGTAACCTAGCTATATCTATTATATTGTGATGAAATATAGTAATGCATAATTTAGGCACCTTTAGTTTAGTTTATTTCGTTTATAAAGGACAGTGTATAATGGCAATCGTTTGCATTAAACAAATGGATGGGTGCACTAGATTTAGCAAGAAGCTATCATTTCCATCTATAGTCCTATGTACTGTAACGTTTCATAGCTATTTAAGTTTATTTGGATTATAAAGGGCAGTGTATAATGACAATCGTTTGCATTAAACAAATGGATGGGTGCACCAGATTTAGCTAGAAATTCTAGAAGCTATCATTTCCATCTATAGTCCTATAACGTTACATAGCTATTTAAGTGTATTTAGTTTATAAAGGGCAGTGTATAATGACAATCGTTTGCATTAAACAAATGGATGGGTGCACTAGATTTAGCTAGAAGCTAAACGTCCTAACGTTATAGCTATTTAATCACAATAGTGTCGCAAGTGTTTTTGCGGGTCCAGTCCACGGAACGTTGACAGAATTAGCAAAACACCTTATCACCGGAGGCATAAAAGTCATTAGGATACTGTTCTGCTCTGAATTGAGGGCTTATTGTGGAATTGTTTAGCTTCTTGACGATGTTAACACTGAAGCAGCCAGACGCTTGAGCACCGCGGCTGTGTTGTGTGTAACACGCTGTAGCGTCCCCGCCTCCCCGGTCGCGTGTGCACCAAACGTTCCACCCAAAAACGAAATTTCAGTCCAGATTAGGCCAAATTCTGCAATATTCCACGTTTTGCAGTTGATTCCATTTTTATTGGTTAATTCCGCGATTCCGTCCGCGATTCCGTGAACGCGGATTTCATATGGCTCTACATGTAGTAGTCTGGCCCACAAAGGCAAACAACAGTAAGTGTGGGAAAAAAAATCAATGGTATAATTGGTTGGTAGTTGGCACACAAGTAGAGATTGTATGTTATTAGTATTACTATATAGTAAGGGACAGGAGATGCACTTCGAAGTAATCTTTCTCAGTTTCACTATGCTTGTGGAGTTGGCTTAGGCTGGCATTCCTCTGTCATGTTTATATGTTATACATATACATACATCTGTTATATACATTTATTAAATGGGCAGCTTAAATCAAGCAACCTGATTGGTACATAGCTGTGGTACTGTATATCATACCATACCATGACGTCTAATTCCTTTGCACAATTCAGTATCACTCCATGTCTGAAAACAAGCCAGCCAGCTAGTGGAGGTAGCGTTAACATTAACACATTGACCCTGCCGGGAATTAGTCGGGCCCCGCCCTAGCACTGACACGCTTTAAAAGATAGGAGTGCATCACCTTGTTTGTAGAGCTATAACTATATTCTATATTATAGCTATGGATACAATACTATGGCCCATTTGACATCACCACCTATCTATCGTTCAATATGTGAAAAAGAATAAATGTTTCCATCCATACGTTCCCGTGCTATTGTTTTAGAGCGGTCTAGGGTAATTCGCAAAATGCTGAGTTATAGCCGTATACGTCAATTCCACTATAGACGTTGCCGTTCCTGTACACGCTATTATTCCGAAATCAAATCTATATCATAGGTATTATGTTCCATCATGAATGCATGAAAGGGGGGGGGGGGGGTCGTTTCTGATTATTTGATTGTCAGTAACGGCATTCGTATTGAACACTAAACGCATATCAGCCCGTTCGGTATAAAAGCATTGCAGGATCAAGCTAAAATTTACGTCAGATCGTCCTTACCTGTGATCGGGAGTATTCCAAAAATAATATTCCAATTGTTTGATCGCCATCTGGTACATCCAATGTCCATTTGGTCCACGGCATAATCCACCACAACATATATGGATCGGGGATATTTGACCGGGAGAACCGCTCGCCTCGCCTGACAAGGAAAAATGAAACCGGAGACATTTGGCCGTTCCACAGGCCAAGATACAAGGTTACAAAGGGTGCTCGATACCGCTGTCTAGCTGGATGCGGCCGGTATTGCACTTTGGCGACCTCCGACTCATTCCCTATGGTAACACGAAGGTCCCTGGATGAATAATGAATACAAATATGGAATAAAAGGAAAAACAATCAAATAGCGAGTATACTCGTTGCTGGCGTTCAATGATTGGTGCCCAATAACGAGTAAAGTGCTGGACCTCTGTGGTAGTGCCACCTGGAGGAGTGGATATTATCTTTTTATTTATGTATTTCATTTAAAATGGGGACAATACATATTAACACAATGATCGCCAGATGGCGCTGTGGGCGTATGGCCGTTTGTGCCAGCGCTTTGTTTAATGGGATAATGCCGGTGTTTGCACTGCTAAAACTATATTAAATATTATAGCTATGGATCTAATAACATTGTCGATTGTCAGTGACTTTCTTCCGGTCAACATGCAAAAAAATATATAATTTTTTCATCCATACATTTCCGTTTTATACCATGGTGAATATGAGTATAGTTTGAGTGATTCTGAGTAATCCCAGGAAAAGACGCGAAAACAGCGTTTTAGTGAAATTCACAAAACACGTTGCCATTCCTCGCTTGGATCAACAATCAATCTGAAATCAATGCTAGATTATCGGTATTATCTTTCATCATGCACGCATGAAAGGGAGACAGGGACGCGGGGCCACTCTGTGCTTTTGATCGCTATACCAACACACACACACACACCACCCCGACACGCTTTCGATCGCGGAAAAAGAATTATCGGATCAACGCAAGATCGATAACATGTAGTCCTTACCTTGTCTATGATGTACTGCAAAAAGAATAATCCAATTATCTGATCGCCATTCCAAATACTGGTCGCGTCAGTGTATCCAGCGTTATCCAGCATTGCATATGAAAGGGGGGCCTAGTCGATTCATCGATATAAGCCGGAGTCTTGCCGGAGTGTATAGACCCCGCCTGCACGGCTCAGCTCGGCCGAGAAAAGAAAGCACATCGTTTCAAATGGGGTGCAATAGCGGCCGCAAGACGTTAGGCGGCGGTATCGGACAGCTGCGGTCTCAGAGTGTCACCCAGTCCTACAGCACAGCAGGATGAATTATGAATGGAAATAGCGAATAAAAGAAAAACGGATCCAATAACGAGTATAATCGTTGTTGGCGGCCAACGATTGGCGGGCTATAACGAGTTAACTCGTTTTTGGCGCAGAAACGGTTAATGAACATGTTCATGTAAATATGCCAGATTATAGCCAGAGGCTAATTTCCATCTGTAGTGATTGAGCAGTGCATATCCGGAAAAATAATTGCCTGCTAAACAAAAAAGCCTGCATATAACTAAATGTAGAATATAGAGTAAAAACAGCATCAAGGCTGACAGGCAGTGGCTCCAACAGCACATTCTGATCATCATGGAGTTATTCAAACAAGATAATACTTTGTATTATAAACTAAACTGGCTAAAGACGTAGCGTTAGCTGCTACACAAGTGAAACAGTGTTTCATGTAACGTTAGCTACTTGTAGGAGGAATTGGCTGGAACAGAATACAAAACACCAGAGGGATTCATGAATGGTTGGAATAATAACAGATGTCATGCAGGGATGCTATCCCTATGCTATGGGTAGCAGCTGGTAATTTAGCGTTAGCTGTCTCGTAAGTTTGTTACTGCAAAGTTATTACATTAGCTAGCAAGTCTAACAGTTAATGTTCGGTTGTTGGCAGCTTGGTCTAAATGTGCTCCGAACTGCTCTGACTCAATATTTATTAAGAACTTCTCATGCTAAGTTAGCTATATTGTCATCCTGGCTGTCACTGTTTTCTCAATAGCAGAGCTAAAAATAAACAAGCTAGCTAGTGTAGGGATCATCCCTATGTTCCCCGGGTCCTATATTCCCCGGGTCCTATGTTCCCCGCTTGATTGATTAATAGATTGAACATTTTATAAATTTGTATTATTTTATTAATTATTAATGTCCGCCATGTTTCGAACTGGTTAAGCTTAGGCCCTCCTTCGAACTGGTTAAGGTTAGAATTTGGAATCAGGGCTGGTGGTCTAAAATTTTCAATCAATCAATCAATCAAAGCGGGGAACATAGAACCCGGGGAACAAAGACATGCTCCCCTAGTGTAAATATTGCAGAACCATTTCACACTAGCGTTACATGCAGACAGCGAGCCAGGAGGACCTATTTAATTTTATTAAATGAGCAGTAAAACTGTTGAAATTGTAATGTGAACAGTTGAAATCCCAATCGCAGGCATAGCCCTCAGACTCTTCTCTCCTCCCCCTAAGCCCCCTCACCTACCTCCCCTTTCTTCTCTCTCTCCCTCTGGTTCTCACTCTCCCTTTCTCTTCCCCCCCTCTCTTTCATTCTCTCTCCCTTATTTATTGTAATTTTCCTTGTATACTATTGCTACTGTAATTTTTTATTTTATTTACTTGTTTACATGTACATAACCTTGTTTTTGTTGCAGCCTTCCCTCAAAAGGCCTTTGCTTTTTGGTCAGGCTACTTTTGTATATAATAATGTGTTCTTACTTGCTTGCCTAGGTAAATAAAGGTTAAATAAAAATAAAATGTGTCTATAACGTTCATATTTCCATACTTGGTGTTATAAAACAATAGCTCACTTCAGGTATATGGTTGTTATTGTATATATCTCTGCTTTGTGTCATGCCGAAGAATGACCCTCAGCTGTGATATGGATGGTTTCATTGGAATGACATTTCTTTCCTTTATTGCATTTAGTAAACATCGCAAGGGGAAATAAACGTGGTTCTGTTTTTAGAATGTTTATGTTGTCAAGTCAAGATGAAACCGTCCATAATAACCACCATAATAGACCACGACCTGTCGTGAGCTATTGCTTAAATATACTGTATAGGGTGAGATGGAGAAACTGAAGTATTTTCTCTCTGTTTCAGTAGTTAGTTAGGGGGGGGGGGGGGGGGGTACATGCCGGGTACTTTCAAAAACGCTCCATGCGCGGAGCCGAGCACCCAGAGCCCCCACCAGCCCCCGCCCGACTCCCAGGTCCCCGGCCCATGAGAACCCCAAGCCCAGGCCTGCAGAAGGCCAAAGCCCCACGCCTCAATGGCCCCCCGACCCCCCGCGACCCCAAGCCCGGTGTCCCCCCGGCCCGGCAACCAGACCACCCAGGCCACGGTGGCCGAGGGCCCCAGGAAACCCCACCCCACCCATACCGATCCCACAACACGCAAGACCCCCCTCTCCCAGGTCGAACCGCCGGAACGATGGCCCCTCCCCCCAACATTCACCCCCACTGAACTCAGCCTTCCCACCTCTGTACCTCCCATGTCACCGATATCACTATATACATTTATGCTAACATGATTTAAAAAATAAAACACAATAAGAGAAAATGAAATGAAAATAAAATAAGCTATATGGTTAGCACTTTTTGCCCCCGTTGGCGTTTTGGAGGGGAATCAGCTCTCCTATTGGAGAAGCCCCCCCCCCCCCCCCCCCTAGTGACGGAGATACCCCCAATGGAGATTCTCCAAGCCTCTCTTCATGTCCAACATTTTTTTATTCTTGTCCTTCACTAGTGGCGAAATGCGCACTATATAAGTCCAACATTCATTCTGTGGACGGCCTCAGAGTTCCCGGTCAATGTTCTGAATTTGTCTTTCTTATGCACATGTTCATTTGTATTGTGTGTCACGTGTAATCATGTAGTTCCTTCATACCAGTCCATCGTGTATTATTCCCCAGTATGTTTCCTAATCAGCGTGTCCCTTTTTTAAAACAAATTTCAAACCGTTTGTCTATAACATGTGTATTGTAAATCATAGTGTTAATTATTCTAAATTCTGATTATAGTTTTATACTACTTGGGGTAACTGTTCAATTATCTTTCCTCTGTTGTATCTATTCCCATCCCCAGGTCCCCTGTGTGTATGTTTGTATTGGGTATTCTTCTGAAATCCCAATCGCAGGCATAGCCCTCAGACTCTTCTCTCCTCCCCCTAAGCCCCCTCACCTACCTCCCCTTTCTTCTCTCTCTCTCCCTCTGGTTTTCACTCTCCCTTTCTCTTCCCCCCCTCTCTTTCCTTCTCTCTCCCTTATTTATTGTAATTTTCCTTGTATACTATTGCTACTGTAATTTTTTATTTTATTTACTTGTTTACATGTACATAACCTTGTTTTTGTTGCAGCCTTCCCTCAAAAGGCCTTTGCTTTTTGGTCAGGCTACTTTTGTATATAATAATGTGTTCTTACTTGCTTGCCTAGGTAAATAAAGGTTAAATAAAAATAAAATGTGTCTATAACGTTCATATTTCCATACTTGGTGTTATAAAACAATAGCTCACTTCAGGTATATGGTTGTTATTGTATATATCTCTGCTTTGTGTCATGCCGAAGAATGACCCTCAGCTGTGATATGGATGGTTTCATTGGAATGACATTTCTTTCCTTTATTGCAGTGGTTCTCAAACTTTTTACACCAAGTACCACCTGAGAACGTAGCTGGCTCTCCAAGTACCACCATATGACCGGCGTTAAAATACAGTCTATTCAGCTATGCGCAGTTCACGCAGGAGGCAAATGTATTCCTAATACCATTATGTATTGTTAACTTTTGTCAGACAGCCACAATGTACAAAGGGATAGCACTAGAACTAGCAAACGCTTCCACACAACTCATACAATGCAAGGGGCATTGAGAACATAATAACTAACATTCTCACATAGCAAGTGAGAAAATTAAGAACAACTGTATTTCAGCAAATGTACTTGTCTGTCTCTGTCTCTCTCTCTTTCTTTCTCTCTCTCTCACACAGCAAGCGATTGTCCATCATTCTCTCTCTCTCTCTCTCTCTCTCTCTCTCTCTCTCTCTCTCTCTCTCTCTCTCTCTCTCTCTCTCTCACACACACACACACATACACACACACACACACTCACACACACACAATTATTTTGTTACAAAAACCTAATTTCCTGCATTCTGGTGTAGGAATCTTTGAATTTTTACCCTTTAAATGCCAGTTTGTGTGATGGCATCACAAATTATTGTTAAAAAAAACACACAAAAAGTAAAATATTTTCAATATATCAAATGCAAAGTACATTTTTCTGGGGGGGATTGTTACAGGCTAGGCATGTGTCAATGATTAGCAGCAACACAGATTTTGATGGATTTTTTGTAATGTCATATTTTTTATCTGACATTACAAAAAAATCTAAAAATAAATGGTTTTGATCAGGGCTGAAGTTGAATTAAAGATGTATGACTGTTTAGACTGCATTACTCTCTGTCACAGTGATCTCCTGGTTGTTCCCCACTTAGGTTATCTAACTATCGCACCACCGCAACCAGAAACACTGGCCTGGCCTGCTTCTAAGTTCAGTGGCCTGACTGCAAAAAAAAAGTTTACTGGATGTTTACTATTAATGCCTGTGTGTCTAATTTGATGTTATGTTTAAAAAATTATTAAAAAAAAAATTGTAAAAAAAAAAAAAAAAAATTGCTTTTTTGTAAATGTTTTCAAGTACCACCAGCAGTACCACCAAGTACCACTAGTGGTACGCGTACCACAGTTTGAGAACCACTGCATTTAGTAAACATCGCAAGGGGAAATAAACGTGGTTCTGTTTTTAGAATGTTTATGTTGTCAAGATGAAACCGTCCATAATAACCACCATAATAGACCACGACCTGTCGTGAGCTATTGCTTAAATATACTGTATAGGGTGAGATGGAGAAACTGAAGTATTTTCTCTCTGTTTCAGTAGTTAGTTAGGGGGGGGGGGGGGGGGGGGGTACATCCCGGGTACTTTCAAAAACGTAATTTTTTTGGAAGGGCACACCACTGTGCACACCACTGTTCTTCTGTCATGTGTGTATGAGAGAGAGAGCGCGATGTGTTTGTGTGTGTGTGTAGCCAGACAAAGCATGTGTGTCTGAGAACTCCTTTCATTCACACAGCAGCTCAGAGGCTACTCTACTCTACCAGCCAGCCAGCCAGCCAGCCAGCCAGCCAGCCAGCCAGCCAGCCAGCCAGCCAGCCAGCCAGACAGACAGACAGACAGACAGACAGACAGACAGACAGACAGACAGACAGACAGACAGACAGACAGACAGACAGACAGACAGACAGACAGACAGACAGACAGACAGACAGACAGACAGACAGACAGACAGACAGACAGACAGACAGACAGACAGACAGACAGACAGACAGACAGACAGACAGACAGACAGACAGACAGACAGACAGACAGACAGACAGACAGACAGACAGACAGACAGACAGACAGACAGACAGACAGACAGACAGACAGACAGACAGACAGACAGACAGACAGACAGACAGACAGACAGACAGACAGACAGACAGACAGACAGACAGACAGACAGACAGACAGACAGACAGACAGACAGACAGACAGACAGACAGACAGACAGACAGACAGACAGACAGACAGACAGACAGACAGACAGACAGACAGACAGACAGACAGACAGACAGACAGACAGACAGACAGACAGACAGACAGACAGACAGACAGACAGACAGACAGACAGACAGACAGACAGACAGACAGACAGACAGACAGACAGACAGACAGACAGACAGACAGACAGACAGACAGACAGACAGACAGACAGACAGACAGACAGACAGACAGACAGACAGACAGACAGACAGACAGACAGACAGACAGACAGACAGACAGACAGACAGACAGACAGACAGACAGACAGACAGACAGACAGACAGACAGACAGACAGACAGACAGACAGACAGACAGACAGACAGACAGACAGACAGACAGACAGACAGACAGACAGACAGACAGACAGACAGACAGACAGACAGACAGACAGACAGACAGACAGACAGACAGACAGACAGACAGACAGACAGACAGACAGACAGACAGACAGACAGACAGACAGACAGACAGACAGACAGACAGACAGACAGACAGACAGACAGACAGACAGACAGACAGACAGACAGACAGACAGACAGACAGACAGACAGACAGACAGACAGACAGACAGACAGACAGACAGACAGACAGACAGACAGACAGACAGACAGACAGACAGACAGACAGACAGACAGACAGACAGACAGACAGACAGACAGACAGACAGACAGACAGACAGACAGACAGACAGACAGACAGACAGACAGACAGACAGACAGACAGACAGACAGACAGACAGACAGACAGACAGACAGACAGACAGACAGACAGACAGACAGACAGACAGACAGACAGACAGACAGACAGACAGACAGACAGACAGACAGACAGACAGACAGACAGACAGACAGACAGACAGACAGACAGACAGACAGACAGACAGACAGACAGACAGACAGACAGACAGACAGACAGACAGACAGACAGACAGACAGACAGACAGACAGACAGACAGACAGACAGACAGACAGACAGACAGACAGACAGACAGACAGACAGACAGACAGACAGACAGACAGACAGACAGACAGACAGACAGACAGACAGACAGACAGACAGACAGACAGACAGACAGACAGACAGACAGACAGACAGACAGACAGACAGACAGACAGACAGACAGACAGACAGACAGACAGACAGACAGACAGACAGACAGACAGACAGACAGACAGACAGACAGACAGACAGACAGACAGACAGACAGACAGACAGACAGACAGACAGACAGACAGACAGACAGACAGACAGACAGACAGACAGACAGAGACAGAAAGTCTGACATGTGTTGAATAGTTTTCTCTTTTTTCCTTCCTTTGATTCACATTTTTGTATTATGCTGGTTTTCATTGAGCTCATTGAGAAATATATGGGTTAAGAATTAATGTGTGAACAAAGGTCACATCACAACAGTAAAAGTGTCAGATGAAATAAGAAAATAAAAATATAAAACAATTCAAATCTAAGAGAACAATTAACCTCTTATCTGTCAGGCAAAAAATGGGGCTAGTTATGCATAACACGCCTGATGATTGCATACCCAAAGTAATTTGCGATTTATTCTTGAACCACTTATAGCACATGCATGAGTCTGGTCTCTTTTGAAAGGAAACATTCTGATATTTCTTCCACAATGCTAATGTAATAGAGTTACAGAGGTTTGAACACACTGAAATAAAAGTTTTGTTTACTCATGTTTTTGTTTACTTGCAAACAGATGCCTGTTTTTGAGTTCCAGCTGAGAGGTAGGAGCTGGAAAACATAACGGTTCCATAGCCTGAAGTCTTATCTAGTACAGGTCCAAAGTTTATCCCACGGAAAATGAGTATTTTACAAGGGTTTTTGTAAAGTGTGTACCGCAATAATTCAGCATCATTATCCAAAATGGTCGCCCGTTTCCATTCATTCAGACACGTGAGTCACGTTGGTCTTCTTCTGCCCCCTTCTCATTGCAATCAGCACTCGTCTGGGATCGCTTTTGAAGCAGACGCTCCTTGGCTACAACGGTGGTCAATAATTTCCGCCATCAGCGGTGACTGGTCAGTTCAGGACCATTTACAACCTGACGTGGTCGCTCGTTCGAACGGCTTGTCAAATGACGCTCGCCGGATATTTTATCCTGTAACTTGAGACCCGAAGCACGCAATAGGTTGAGTGTGGTGATGATCGAAAGGTGGCAAATTCAACTTTCTAACAATATATTGAATGATCGGGAGAAATGCAGCCTGGAGTCGGCAGACAAGCGCAAAGTGCCGCGATGTGCGCAAGCGTGCGTGGCGGCCCATATGAGGGCATCCAAACGTTAAGAGGTTTTAAAAACCTAAAACACGAGCAGTTCACCTCTCAATGTAACTCAATACAATTCAGGTTAGATTTAGTCTGATTT
Organism: Notolepis coatsorum; assembly: GCF_963971535.1. Taxonomy (NCBI): domain Eukaryota; kingdom Metazoa; phylum Chordata; class Actinopteri; order Aulopiformes; family Paralepididae; genus Notolepis; species Notolepis coatsorum. Next base: position 26,186,618 of record NC_140166.1, read on the forward strand.
CCTTCTTGATAACTGCTTCCCTAAGTGTCTTTTTGAAGACGGACACTCAGACAGGGAGGCTTGTGGTTAATTTGTATTAACATTTATAGACAAACAACACTTAGACAATACTTACAATGACATCCATAACACAACAATGGACTAACATGGGCCCCTTGAATATGGCTGAGTTCAGCCTCCCAGACCCCCATAAGAGGGACCCCCCCCCTCCCGCCATCCACCCCCAGAAATAGGGCTCCCCCACATCCCAGGTCCGTCCCACGCGGGGCCGAGCACTCAGCAACACGGGTCCCTTGAATTTAATTGGGCCAAGCTCAGTAGAGGTGAGAGGGAAGGTACTCCCCCCCACCGAGCCAAGCCCGCTACCTCCCATGCCACCAAGCACCCCACCCCATGCACTACGACCCCACAACATACAAGACCCCACTCTCCCGGGCCAAACCGCGGAAACGATGCCCCCCGACATCCCCCCCCCCCTGAGTTAAGCCCGTAGAACTCCCCTATATCCCAGGCCGATGCGCGCGGAGCCGGGCCCCCAGCGACACGGGTCCCTTGAATTAATTGGGCCAGGCCCAGTAGAGGGGAGGGACCGAGACTCCCCCCCCACCGAGCCAAGCACACTACCTCCCATGTCACCGAGAGCCCCACTCCACGCACACCGACCCCGCAACACACAAGACCCCACCGGGCAAAGCTCAGCCGCTCTGACCCCCATAAGAGAAACCCATCCCTCCTGCCCTCCTCCCCGAGAAACAGAGCACCCCCATATTCTGGTCCACCATGCGCGGAGCCGAGCACCCAGAGCCCCCACCAGCCCCCGCCCGACTCCCAGGTCCCCGGCCCATGAGAACCCCAAGCCCAGGCCTGCAGAAGGCCAAAGCCCCACACCTCAATGGCCCCCCGACCCCCCGCGACCCCAAGCCCGGTGTCCCCCCGGCCCGGCAACCAGACCGCCCAGGCCACGGTGGCCGAGGGCCCCAGGAAACCCCACCCCACCCATACCGATCCCACAACACGCAAGACCCCCCTCTCCCAGGTCGAACCGCCGGAACGATGGCCCCTCCCCCCAACATTCACCCCCACTGAACTCAGCCTTCCCACCTCTGTACCTCCCATGTCACCGATATCACTATATACATTTATGCTAACATGATTTAAAAAATAAAACACAATAAGAGAAAATGAAATGAAAATAAAATAAGCTATATGGTTAGCACTTTTTGCCCCCGTTGGCGTTTTGGAGGGGAATCAGCTCTCCTATTGGAGAAGCCCCCCCCCCCCTAGTGACGGAGATACCCCCAATGGAGATTCTCCAAGCCTCTCTTCATGTCCAACATTTTTTAATTCTTGTCCTTCACTAGTGGCGAAATGCGCACTATATAAGTCCAACATTCATTCTGTGGACGGCCTCAGAGTTCCCGGTCAATGTTCTGAATTTGTCTTTCTTATGCACATGTTCATTTGTATTGTGTGTCACGTGTAATCATGTAGTTCCTTCATACCAGTCCATCGTGTATTATTCCCCAGTATGTTTCCTAATCAGCGTGTCCCTTTTTTAAAACAAATTTCAAACCGTTTGTCTATAACATGTGTATTGTAAATCATAGTGTTAATTATTCTAAATTCTGATTATAGTTTTATACTACTTGGGGTAACTGTTCAATTATCTTTCCTCTGTTGTATCTATTCCCATCCCCAGGTCCCCTGTGTGTATGTTTGTATTGGGTATTCTTCCACGTTGATTTTGTCTTGTATCTTTCCTTGGATCACCGTGTCCCTTCATGCCCCTTTCTCGTGTCGTTCTTCATAGTTGATCTGCTTTGAATCGGTTCAGGTCCCCTCTTTTCCTCCTCCCATCCTCCTCTCCTTGTCCTCGTCTCTCGGTTCTGGTCCACCTGCGCGCCCTCTCCATCCTCTGCGTCAGCGTAGGCCTAGGCCGTAGGCCTCTCTCCTTCCCCTCCCAGCACCTTCCATCCTCTCCGCGCTGTGTCCCTTCGCCGCCTCCTGCGCGTTGTCGGGACCTGGTTCCTTTTATGAGTTTTCTTTATTTCTACATAGCTCTGACGCTTCATTGCCACCTCCGTTGGATTTTTCAGTGTTACATTGTATGCTCCGCATTGCTCCTAATCCAATCTGCGTGGTGGCCTGGTTAGCCTCTATGTTAGCTTGTAAGCTAGTTTGTATGTTAGCCTGTAGCTTCTCTGCATTGACATTCAGCATCCCGCTAGCTTGTTCTACCTGTTGCATCATTGCCTCGTGTTGAGTCTTTTCCATCTGTGTATTTACTTCATCTGGGGTTGCTTTTCTTTCATTTGTCCTCGTGTTCATTCTACCTTCTTTCTTTTGTCCTCGAATCTTCACTTTTTATTTCATTTTGAATTGTTTTACTTCCTTTTTTTTATATTCATTGACCGGGAGTTCTTTCATGTGGCTGCTCCGAGGACGTCATTTTACCTCGAAACAGAAACTACTCACTGTGAACAACCCATGACCTTTGTTTGTTTTGTCACTGGATCAACCAACCAACAAAGAACTTGAAGTATTATTGAATTGACCGCTGTGCGGTCGCGCGGGCCAGCAGGGCCAGACAGTGCTCACCTTGTGGTTCTTTGAAGACCAGACCATTTATTCTGTTTTCCTCATCTTTTTTCTCAATACTACACTTCAATAATAGAGCTAGAGCTTGGATCACTAAGTTCAAGTTAAACTTTTGCTCAGGTGTACAGGGCATTGGAATTATTGTGCGGAGCAAGTAGTAAAAACACGATTCAAAAACAAATACTCATCAATAATAGACTTTAGACTTTCCTAGTGCATGTAGGGAGGTGGGGTATGTCTGTTGCTCTCTCACCTTTCCCTCTAGAGCTGTCCCCGAAGCCTGTTTTTGGAATCCAAACTTCACCAGGGTTTTTCGAACGGACGTTCGAACCATCGCTTTTAATCATGCAAAAAATGGGATCATCCCTATGTTCCCCGGGTCCTATGTTCCCTGGGTTCTATGTTCCCCGCTTTGATTGATTAATAGATTGAACATTTTATAAATTTTTATTATTTTATTAATTATTAATGTCCGCCTTGTTTCGAACGGTTAAGCTTAGGCCCTCTTTCGAACTGGTTAAGGTTAGAGTTTGGAATCAGGGCTGGTGGTCTAAAATTTTCAAGCAATCAAGCAATCAAAGCGGTGTGGGATATTTGTGGATATCCTGAAGAAGAATGTTCTCAGTCAACCGAGGATTGGATAATAACAAAGGTTTATTAACCAAACAGATAGAATACATAGAGAGAATGGCTGAGGGCTTCCCCCCAGGTGATCAGCTGAATTTACCCAGGTAAGAAGACCTGGATAGATCTCGGGAGGAGATCTATATAGTTAACAGGGGGGGGGGTGTGGTCCCATTTGATAGGTCAGATGGGGGGGGGGGGTACAGGTAATGGGGACACAGGGGAGGGGAGTGTCTTATTCCACAGAGAGGGGGGGGGCACAGGTAAGGGGATATAGGGGAGGGGACTATATTTACATGAGAACATTAGATATTATACCACAATACTCACTTTTCTTTCTTATAATGTGGGTGAGATTAATGTATAATATACCAGGATTGTTTGGAACAGGTAAAAGTAAAAATAGAAAACAATTAAAATAATGAAAATTTTGGCCAATGTGCTCTGGTTGTTGGCATAACAGTTTAAAATAGAATTATTTACATACATGATTCATGACATGATCGACTGGACTGCGGTCTGTGTTATTTTGATATCAGAGATGTGGGAATAGATATCACCCTTTTCTTTTATTAATCGCTCAAAATACCTATATCAATGAGTGGTCCTCATCTCTGATATCAAACAACAATTAACATAATCATTAGAAGCTATCGCTGTGCAAATATCTTGGCATACCTTCAGTCGTTCATGTCGTGACTCAGGGGAGCTAATGTGATGGTTGTGCATACAGGCATCGTAATAAACCAATTAAATACATGCACTGTCTCTGTGTGGTCAGAGTGCACAGGGTGAAAAAACAAAATTGTGTGCATAATTATTAGGAATAGGATTTACACATAAGGATTAACTTAGTGGCTAATGTGTACAAAAACATTTAAAACCGTTAATCTAGTGGGTTGTATAAAAACTGATATAAAAGGTGATTATGATAATCGTTATGCATTGTTCTAGTATTTTGCTGTGGTGTATACTATCAATGGTCAAAACAAACTTGGTGACTTGGAATAAACCAACTGGTTCTGTCTTGTTAACAATATAATTTTCAATGTGACTCTGTGATCATTCCTTATTGTTATTATAAATTGGTTATTGCAATCTTATTGGTTGTATTTCATCATATTCTTAGTTCATAATTTTCTTGATACATATGAACTTTGTGAAACAGCTCTTGTTTGTGAATCTGACAGTTGCTGCGTCGCTGTTGACCATCTGTTCTCTGCCAGGGATGTGTCCTTCTGTGGTGACCTGCTGTGTGTTGAACGTATCGTACATTCAGTTGATGTTTCTGTGAGCCTGTCGTGTGGCAGTAAGACAGTAAAAGTAAATAAATACATAACAATTTGGACAATGTGTGTTCAGAAGTCTCTTGGTCCACAGGTCTCATTTGCTATGTGTCTCTTCTTGACGATGCAGTCGGGAATATTCACTGGTCGCCGTCCATTCCCTGTCAAGGGTCACTTGTAGCAGTCAACTATAGTGGTCTTGCAGACTCTTTTTCTAGAGCCTGCGCTGCTCTCCATCACCACCGCACATCCGCCACTGTGCTCACGCTTGGCCTTTATCAGGCCTTGAGGCATGGCGGTAGGGTGGTCTTGAACGTGCTGTGTGGTGGTTGGTCCCCCGCTCCCCGTCATCGCGGTACCAGAGGGGCGAGGGTTTGCTGGTGTAGTGGCCTGTCTGTAGGACGCTCTCTCTCACACGGATGACAATCTTGTCATGGGAATCCACCTTGATGGTCGGGGCTTTGGTTCCCATCTGCAGGTGATGGGTTTGGTCTGCCGTGGTCTGCAGTGCCGGAGTGGAGGCCGTCAAAGGTTGATCTCCTCTTCGTCAGTGTCTCCTTGGTCAGTCTCCTTCGTGGTCCCCTGCTCCACTTTCTTGGGGATGTCTGTGGGCTGGGTTGGATGGCGGTTCTCCCACGGTTGCTGTCGTCGTTCTGGTTGTGTCCGCAGCTCCTTGGCGGCGTCCCTGGTGGTAGTATGCTGTCGTGGGTCGCTCAGGTCGCTGGGTTGTGTTCCTCCTTGCCTGGTCGCACCGTCGTTCGTGGTTCAGGTCACGCGTCGTCTCACTCGTCCTGTCCTCTCTGGTCTGAGGATGATAAAATTTACCTTAGAAAACTTCTTCACATAAATTATTCAACGCCTTTCTGCTAAAGTGGAAAATCATTTTGGGATTAATTGAATTCATTGCAAATAAAATCATTTAATTGAAAATAGGAAATGCAAGCCAATTGCATTAGCAGTGATTCCTTATGTTAAGAAGGTCACATTCACTACAATCTTATCAGATCTTGTATCTAACTAGATCTTACAGGATTAGGCTTTAAATAAAATTGTAAATGAATGGCCAAAGTCTTGAATCGGATAAAATAGCTCTTTTTCTTCATAGTCTGTGATGTCAATTTTAATTTGATCTTACCTCAGGATGCGTTGGGTGTACCTCAGGATACTTACCTCGCCACGCCTTCTCTGGCGTTCTTCATGTCTCAGTGTGGCTCGTCATAATTTAGCATGGGGAAAAAACATAAAATCTAGGCAGCCAGTTAATTTTGCATGAAAAACAATCATTCGTTTTGTCATCTAACCCTAACTAACCTTACTGTCATGCATTTGTCCTAATAAACTAACCTACACTGTAGCACTCAACACTTTGATGACCATTGTTACTCAGCTGATAGAGGTGTGCCCTGCCTGATGTCCTGTCGTACAGAACCTGTGAGTCGCTTTGGATAAAAGTGTCAGCTAAATGATCAATGTTGTTGATATCTTGTACATTTTAGATAATTTGTGTTTCAATTTTGGTGGTTGATAATTTGCAGTCATGGAAAGTACTTGAAATTGCAAGGAGTTAGTGGTTAAGCAGAGAATAGAAGGAGGGGATAGTATGTTAAGTTGTTTTCATCATTGATCTTTCATCTCAGGCACTTCTACTTTGTTTGGTGTTATTCAGACATCATCTAATTTGTGTGCCTTCTTGAAAAGAGAGAGATGAAAACAACTGGTTAGTTATTCTGTTAGTATGGGAAATATGGTAGCCTTTCATAACTGCAAATTCATCACCTGTGTCTAATTCATGTTAATTAAGTGGTTCTCTGTTGCCATCCACCGCCAGGTGAGTCCACCAAGTCTGTGGTCACGAGTGCAGGCATTTGCATTGCTTTGTCTCCCAAGTGCCCACTCTGAAGAAATTTACATGTGGGTATTTGGATGCAGATTTGTTCCAAATGGTCAATCGATTGTCTCTCAGCTCTGCACTGTCTCTCGGTTGACATGCAAATTGTTGGAGCTTCAGTCTTTTGTGATACAATTTTGGGTGTAGGTCTCTGCATCTCGCCTCAGAGCCTGACTGAAAATAAAAACACATGTTAATTTTCCACTCCTAAGACCATTTGAGTGGGTTCTTTGTTGATTGTCTGTGAGCTTAACAAAACATCAGCTATTTCTCATCCATCCCGTCCTAGGATGTAATGATAGTGTTATCATTTATCAATCATATCGCATATGTACACAAGCATCATATGAATGTGGAACCACACATTTTTTAATCATGTTTAAAAATGTCTTACAATGGAAAGGGCTAGTTATCTTTCATTGGTTCTTTAGATAAACACATTAACTCAAGTGAATATAACCTAAACATCTTACTTTTAAACATGATCTATGTTGTTTGTGCCCAAGTTTTCAACATTAAAAGCTTATAAAGCCTAATCTAACGCTGTTTATGTGGACTACAATTCCTGTACTGCCATATACTGGAAACCGGGAGTGTTTGTTTAACTCTCCGTATTGGTCAGTATGGCCGGTATGCCCACAGATGTATTATAATTCTGAAACAGACATTGTAATTAGCTTTATGTGACTTATAATGTGTAAATTAAAGCAACATAAACACTCAAGTGATCTGAGATAGTTGTAATTTGCTGTAACTGAGATGATAGTTGTGTATGTACAGTTTCTATGTCAAATGACTCCCTTTTCTTGACTCCTTTTGTATCACAAACAGTACTGAATTTGCAAATCTGGTATGTCATAAATGTATAGATGTAGCAGTATTGACTATCTGTATGTCATGTATGTCATAATATGTCCTGATAAATTGAAAATGGGGGACCCTGATGTAAACAAGACAAGGGTCTTTCTCTGGTCTGCATCCCCTTAGCAATTTGTGTGTATTGAGCTGTACTGTATTGTACCCATTCTGCAATCTGTTAATAAAGTTTTCAATCAATCAATCAAAGCATCTATATTTATGATTTTCATACTCACCGTCGAAATAATATACGACTTGACGTCGTATATTATAGTCGAATAGTGGTTCCAGAGGCTGTAGCACGTTACGTGTCGTCAATGCAATGTTCGGCTCGTTTCTCCGGTGGTCTGGGATAATGCAACCCGCATCTCGCCACCGCAACTCAACATTTTCCAATAGCAGCGCGCACATACATATACAAATAAAACATATACTACAAGTGGATTTCACGCACCTTCGGCCTTGGGCACATTAAACTTTACGTTCTCCTATGGATAGTTTAATATAAAATCATAACTTCACGGCGCGCATAGCGTGACGTCATCGCTCCATGCGACGTTCGTGCGTTCTCATTCGCCTTGGAAATAACGCTTTGCAATTCATACAGTATTTTTCCCACAAGCTCTCAATAGCCTGGAATTCCTAAACCAGCGTTTTGTTACCGAATGAACGCGCCTGTGCATAAACGATAAAACTATACTTCCTCAAATGGTCGTTCCCGTGGGCCGGTTTTGTTGATTCCGGAAATTACTATCCTAGTTTGTCGCGTGAACTGCACTTCAATGTTATTCTCTGTATAACGGTAACTCGTCTCCCTATGCTCGTCGCGCTATCCGTCGGTTTCTTTACTCAATACAGCACCGCGGCGGGTTCTATACTGTGCACATACAAACGAGACTTTAAACAGACAAACAAACATTAATACATATAAGATAACGTGTGTGTATATCTGACTGTATTGGATCGCTGTACGTTTAGTCGGCCAGCATCTGCTGCGACAAGGCATTTATCCCTTGATCTAACTATACATCGTTATTAAAGTCATAACGACCGAACCTGACTTCGAAATTTACCAGCGATATATTAGATTATATATACCTTTTAATCATACTCACGGTCTCTTGAACCAGCGACTAATGTCCCGTTAATTGTACATTCACGTACTACCGGGACATCGCCGGTCACCTTCCCGCTTTCTGTATTAATCAATTGGTTAATTCAATCCAAATACATCGTTTTCAGGAATGGAAGAGATTGTGAGCTTAGTTTAAGGTTGCATCTATGAATATATATCGTTACTCTGTTAAATCTAATTAGATTATAACAGCTTCTCGGTCCTAACTTCCCGCCTCTTTGCCAAAAGAATCATAGAATAGTTTCTAAGAGAGTAGCGTTTTCCAATGATATCACTCTAATAAGCTCACGTATCTCCTTTTGTTGCCTATATTTTAGCCTGCATCATCTAGACTTGGGTTAGCAAACCAACAACCTTATTTTGTGCCCTAACTTTCGGTTTGGCAACAGCTCAAATCCGGGAATAGCACAGACAACCCATCCTCTCAGAACATCTGTCCAGATAAGGACCCAGGTACACGCGTTTCCCCGGTACGATTCTCAATACAGATCAGATATATTAATGCACATTATTCTTACTCAGCCATGATCTCAATATTTGACAACATTCTGTAATGTTCACCTGGCACAGAGAAAAGCGGGAAGGTTTTAATTCCTTGCCATACATTTTTTGGTCGACCATCCTATTATACTCACTTTTCTCTGTATAGCTGAAAACAATACAGCACGCCGGTAGGACGCAAGAGTCCGTCACAAGTTCGTAGACGCCAATTGTGGGATATTTGTGGATATCCTGAAGAAGAATGTTCTCAGTCAACCGAGGATTGGATAATAACAAAGGTTTATTAACCAAACAGATAGAATACATAGAGAGAATGGCTGAGGGCTTCCCCCCAGGTGATCAGCTGAATTTACCCAGGTAAGAAGACCTGGATAGATCTCGGGAGGAGATCTATATAGTTAACAGGGGGGGGTGTGGTCCCATTTGATAGGTCAGATGGGGGGGGGGGGTACAGGTAATGGGGACACAGGGGAGGGGAGTGTCTTATTCCACAGAGAGGGGGGGGGGCACAGGTAAGGGGATATAGGGGAGGGGACTATATTTACATGAGAACATTAGATATTATACCACAGCGGGGAACATAGAACCCGGGGAACATAGGACCCGGGGAACATAGACATGCTCCCCAAAAAATGTGCTCCTAAATAATTCTTCTGTTAAGACTGTTGAGTCTTAACTTTAGGCACATAGCGCACATTTACGCACATAGCGCATATGCGCATATTGCTGCGGTTATTAAGAGTAGTAGTACCTACTTACTGGTCACGGGAGGCTTCAATAACGTTTATCCATTTTGTGAATACATTTGTTGAAACAACATCTTTGTTGGCTGATGGCTCCTGCTATCTTAACGTTAGCAAGCTAAAGGGCTGCGCTCTGCATAGCTTAATTAACGTGCATAACATACCTGTGTAACATTAAGTAACTTGTGTACCGCTGGCAAAGTTCAGCATCACTGCATACACTTGGTTTAATCCAAACCTCAAATTCGGAAACGTTGCATTATGAAATAAGACGGGTGAGTGTGACTCTTTTTTGCATGATTGATACATTTCCTGATAATGTATGACGGTGACCCCTCCTCATCTGACTAGACTGTGTTTTTTTTTTTTTATCAATTTTTTTTATTATTAATCACATGAAACAAGACAACACATTAACCACAATCACAATACACAGAACTTCACAGGAAAATAACAAAAACAATAATAATACAGAATAACAATTTATAAATTATAAAGACAAAAGAAAAGAAAATAGAGTTCAACCTTTTTAAATTAAAAATTTCAAAATTTCAAGGTTTCAAGGTTTCAAGGGGGGCTATCTAATAAATGACCAAATAGTGAAGAAATAGCTAAATAGCTGCCCCCCAATAAATCCCCAGTTAAATTCAGGACATAACAAAAGACAAGACAGACAAGACATTTCCTCCTCCCCCTCCCATGAGACCGCCGGACTCCCCCGAACAAGCACCCCAACCCCGCTCAGCCGCACACGGCGGTCCTGACCTTCTCAGCTGCTGCGAACCACAGGTCAATCCCAGCCTGCCCTACCCCAATCATCCGCGCCGTGGATATCTCAAGATAAATCACATCCAACAGTGTTAGGGACCAGTTAATCACTGTGAGCTTCTCCGGCTCCTTCCATCTCATTGCTATTAGCTTCTTCGCCGCTGTGACGCCCGCTAGGACAACCCTTTTCAGTTGTACGGACGCGGGTAGTGTTGTTATATCGTTTAGGAGTAGCGTAACAGCTGTGAATGGGATAGTTAAGCCACACAGATCTGAAAGTTTGTCCGCTATTGACCTCCAGAAGCGGGCCACTGGTGGGCAATCCCAATACATATGCATATAAGTGCCAGTGGCCTTTTGAGAGCACAAAGTGCACCGAGAGTCGGTTATCAGTCCCATAGCAAATAGCTTCCTAGGTGTAAGATAGGTCCTATGAATATAATTAAAATTAATTTGCTGGTGATTGGGGTTGCGGGAAGATAATGCCACATTTGCCCAAACATCATCCCAGTCAAACTCGGGGTCCAACTCCGGGATATCCACATGCCAGATTGTATCCAATGATACATTTTTATACGTGGATTGAATTAAGAGCGTATAAAAGTCTGAGACAAACCCTCTGGAGGTCGTCCTGTCCACTATGAGCCTGAGGAAGGGGTGTGGGTGCAAAGCTTGAGCCCACGGCACGCCATGCGCCCTCAGCGCTGACCTTAGTTGAAGGTAAAGAAAGAAGGACTCGCCGGGAAGATCATAAAATTCTCTTAAGTCCTGAAACGCCACGGAGGCCGTTCTTATCATAAATATCCTCCAGAGAATGAACTCCCCTCCTTTGCCATTGAGGAATATTAACCGGCTTGTGCCCAACAAGTAATTGCTGGTTATTAAAAATTGGAGAGTCCAGGTGCCATGGGCATTTAACCCCACACAACCTCTGTACATTACGCCACGTTTGGATCACGTGAGTTATGATCAGTCCATACCTCAGCCGGCATTTCGAAATAGAGACAGTGGAGTACACCACATCCTGCAATCTTAGCGGTGAGACCGCCGCCGCTTCTAAGGAGCGCCAAGATACAGCATCTACAGGGTCTAGCCAGCACATCAGAGGTCTCAGTGAGAAGGACCAAAAATAAAGCTTAAAATCAGGGATTGCGAGGCCCCCATCTTGTTTCCTACGTTGAGTAGTAGCTCTTTTGATTCTCGGGCGTTTGTTATTCCAGATAAACTTAGATACCATCGATTGTACCTTGCGCCAGTGGTCTATTGGAGGGGGCAGGGGGAGCATTGAGCTAACAAAATTTATCCTAGGCAGAACGTTCATTTTGATTATGGATTATGGGCTTGTAAGGAGTTAGGAAGGGACGACCATCTGTCTAGATCCTGGCGTATTTTATCATAAGTACCCGTGAAGTTGTACTTAGTAGTTTGACTCAGCGTGGGGAATATCTCTATACCTAAGTATTTAAAATGTTCCACTATGGGGATATCAGCTGGTAGTCACACCGCCTTGGCCAGCTCATTAAGAGGTAGGCAGGCTGATTTGTTCCAGTTAATCTTAAAGCCTGACAATTTACCAAAGTCGTCGATTATTCCCAATAATTTTGTGGCCGACCGGGAAGGGTCATCCATAAAAATCAGTAGGTCATCCGCATAGAGAGCAATTTTGTGTGGTGTATTATTGATCATTATGGGGACGATGTCCTCCGATTGCCTAATAAATTGGGCCAATGGTTCGAGGGAAAGCGCGAATAGTCCTGGGCTCAGAGGACAACCCTGTCTAGAAGATCTGGAGACTGGGAAAAGTGTGGAACAGTTTTTGCCTGTCAGTATCATTGCCGACGGCGAGGCATACAGGACTTTAATCATATGAATAAAATTCTTTCCAAGACCCATGACCTCAAGTACCTTCCACAGGTATGACCATTCTAGTCTGTCAAACGCCTTCATGGCATCCAAAGACAGAACAGTGGACGGAGCTGTATTGTCTTTACTGTTATCGACTACATGCAACAGCCTCCTAAGATTATCTGCAGCCAGGCGCCCCGGGATAAAACCAGTTTGATCGCAGTGTACCAATACCGTCATAAATCTCTGCAGGCGGCGGGCCAGCACCTTGGCAAACACTTTTAAATCGGCCCCGAGAAGACTCAAGGGCCTATAGCTACCACAATCATTGGGATCTTTGTCCTTCTTGAGAAGTAAAGAAATCAGCGCCATGTTGACATCTCTTGAGAACTCCCCTTGTTCGATAGCGTAATTGATCATATCGAGCATCAATGGGCCCAGTTGGTCCCAGAAAGCTAAATACACCTCGGGTGGAATACCATCCCAGCCTGGTGCCTTACCCCTCTGCATTTCAGCAATCGTCTCCCTTAGTTCCATAAGAGTGATCGGTTTCCCCAGTTCCTTAGCCTCTTCCTCAGAAATGTGGGGTATCTCAAGCCAATGAACGATTCAAATTTAGAGTCGTCGAGATTAACCTCTGAGCTATATAACTGTGAGTAAAACTCTTTAAAAGTGTCGTTGATCTTTTTCGAATCAGTAGTGATTGTACCCTGTCGCGTCTTGATCGAGGGGATATCCGAGAAATTATCATTCGAGCGTATTTTCATTGCCAATAGATGGCTAGGCCTGGAGCCGTGAAAGTAGTAATTTTGCCTTGTCCTATGTATCAAGAACTCAGACTGTTGTTTAAGTATGGTGTTTATTTCCTTCTTGACTATCTTACATTGTGTGTTTAGTCGTTCACTAGAGTTAGTTTGCAAAGATGCGTATAGATCCGCATATAATGTTTCCAGTCCTTCTAGTTTTTTTTACCGGGATTTACGTAAGTTGGAGCCGAAAAGTGTGACATGACCCCTGATAAATCCTTTCAATGCGTTCCATGGGGCCCTGGGGTCATCGACCGTGCCAACATTGATCTGCAAGAATTCAGCTAGTTTACTCCTGAACTCAGAACAGAAATCATCGTTCTTTAATAAGGTTGAGTTAAAAGAGCTGGGAGCTCTCGTGGAGAGCCTGCCAAAGGTTGCCACAAGGAAAATCCCCTTGTGGTCCGAGAGAGCCAGGGGAACCAATGAGACGTCGAAACTATCAAACAAATTAGGGGATGCGAATGCATAGTCTATTCGAGAGAAGGTTTTGTGTCTGGCAGACAGGTGAGAGTAATCCTTGAGGGTGGGATTGGATAAGCGCCATAGGTCTGCGAGCCCAGTGTCCTGGGCCCACATCCTGAGGGCCTTAGAGGACCGTTTTTGGTCGCTTGTTTCAGAGGACCCGGACCTATCCATCTCCGCATCCCAGCACGCATTAAAATCGCCACCCACAATGAGAGCGTATCCAGTAAGTTCCAACATATTCTTCGTGATTGTATTATAGAACGCTGAATCAAATATGTTAGGGGCATACAATGCTATTATTGCCATCTTCCTATGAGAGAACTCAACTTTTGCTATAGTAATCCTTCCCTCCGTGTCCGACCACACATCCAGGACTTTGATATCAAGGTTACGTCTTGTAACTATGACGACTCCTTTCGTCTTATCATCGGCTGAGGTGATATTGTCGATTTGCTAGCCTTGACACATCACCCACCAACAAATGCGTCTCACTAAGGAGAGCAATGTCAATATTTCTTCTCTTCAATAACCAAAGGACACTGGCACGCTTGTGTGGGGTGTTAAGACCCCCGCGTTCCAAATTAAAATATTCAATTTAGCCATGGTCGAGTTTGTCTAAATGCGTAGAGAACATACCAGTGCAGCCAGGCTGAGTACAGAGGCGCTGATCCAGGCGGGCCCAGACGGTCAATCCCAGGAGTTCAGAGGAGGAACAATTACACACATATAAGACAACAGTACATAAAACACATAAAAATACCACCCCAGTTACAACCCCCCTTCCTTCCACTCTAAACCCTAACCCACCCGTCCTATTATAAACCCTCCTATACCCACTCTCCAATCCCCTCCCTATGCCCCATCCACTAAGGATGGTCATCTTCCTATCATTTCCCACTGGAGTCATGGATCCAATAAGACGCTCTCCACTCCGACCCCCCTCTAGATAAACCCCTGATTAAACCCCCACTAGTCCAATAAACACAAATAATAATAAAAATTAAATTCAATAAAGATATCGGTTGAAAACCACCGTGAGCCTTGGCCCTAACATGAGATAACTATAATGGAAAAAATAGCCATTATTATATAATAACTCAACATCAACCCTGCAACCATCTACTTCCGAATCTGCGCATCAACGTCGCAATGTTATAGCACAAATGGATAAAGGAAAATTCAAAACAAAATTAAATTAAAGCATACCAGCAGATAGTCTAAGGCAGGATCGGATCACAGGTAAATTGCGCAAACAGATGTCATTTAAACAACGACAATAATAAGAAAGGGAAAAAAGGGGGTTATGGTCAAAGTGCACACCTGTAACAGCCCCTCTGATCAGGCACAATGGCTGGAATGACATAACCTATGTAAGAATAGAATTAAACACCTTCATTAACCCGGGGATGGTAATAAGCAATACCTGACACAACCTGTTATCATATATTGTATATATATATATTCAACCGATCTTCTCCTACCGGAGCCCAAAGCTCAAAACAGCCTGGATATAAAAATAAAAGCATACAAGAAGTTAGTTAAGGACCCGATCACCGTTGAATTGTGCGAACCGATGACACTTAAACAGCAACAACAACCAAAATACGTAAATATTACCGGGTCTCGAATGCCTCGGCGCAGACGATAGACGCAGCCCGCTAGCTAGCCCGAGGCTAGCGCGTAAGCTAGTGATGAATCCGGATAGCACGTTAGAGTCTGTTATGTACATTGTTCAGCTAGCTCGCTAGCTTTCATAGAGGCGATACACAAGTACGACCATGAGGACAGCATTAGCAAGTAACAGAAGTCATTGGGAAGCCCCGCTAGTTGGATGGGCAGTGGACAGTTAGCATGTCTGGGCATGACAGCAAGTATTTGTGAATAGTCGGCCCTATCAATGTATTCAGGCCCACATCGCCAAGTCACTCACCCGAACTAGATATCAAGCTACAGTCTCGGGTATCCCCTCGAGATATTCCTTCGCTTTAGCCAACGACCAAAATGAACGCCGACCATCGTCCTTATCCAGCACAGATAATTTCGCGGGAGCGAATAGCGTGGGCCTCAGGCCTAGTTTCCATAGCCTGGACAAGACCACTTTGTATTCGCCTCTCTGTGCTTGAACCTCCGGCGTAAAATCTTCGAAAATGGCCACTTTGTGATCGCCAAGCCTTAGATTACCCCTTCTGGCACGGGCCGACCGCATGATGAGTTCCCTCTGCTGAAGCCTGTTCAGCTTGACAATAATGGGCCTCGGCTCCTTGTTCACTCCAGGAGTGGTCCTGCCCTCTCTGTAGGCCAACTCACAAACGGGAGGGGTGGGGAGGACATCATTCCCCAGTATTTTTTGCAGCAATTCCGGCATGGTCTCAGAGAGACAGCCTCCCTCATTGCCCTCCGGTACTCCAACAATCCTGATATTGTAACATCTCTCCCGGGACTGTATTTCCACAATTACCGACTGTAATTTGGCAACTTCAGCCTGCCTAGCCAGCAGGGAGGACTCCAGATCCGCCATCTTCTCGCCTTGTAATGAGACCTCCGCCGTTAGCGTGGCTAGTTCGTTAGCATTAGCCGAGGAGATAACGTGCAGCGACTCCATCTTGTCTTCCAACGGGACGACCGCCAACCTTATTTCCTCTGATATATCTCGAAGAAGGTTATCACAAAAATCCGCCAGCACTTTTCTTTGTGTTTCAGCGAAGCGTGTCTCAGATTCTGCATGGAGCTTGGTCATGACCGAGAGCACAGCTTCGCTTATCTCACCGATACCGGGCGATGGCGCAGGCAGGCCCGGTGGCAGTTTGCTGGCTGGAGCGCTCATGGATCTGGTTTCCACCACCGACATCGCAGACTGTGTTGTTGTTGTTGTTGTCTGTGTTCGCACGTGACTTTCGAATTATTGTAAACACAACATAGTACTGTGATATTCTGATATATAGATCACATTCTGATATATATTTTTCGCATAAAAGAAATAAAAAAATTCAAAACGAAAATGGACAAATAAATAAATATATATAAAAGCCGAGGTTCGAACTCATTAATTAAGATTTGAATGGCAACGTAACGAATGAAGGTCCGAACGTTCGAACATTTGGGCTCAGCTCTATTTCCCTCCCTCACTCATTCCTCTGTCTCTCTCCCTCTTCACATCCACCAAAACTATCAGAATATGCTGCATATAAAAATGCACATGGCTAGATCAGTTGTTAACTAGTTTTTCTCTCCATAGGGCTGTTTAAACTGATTCCAGATGAGAATTTAACTGATTTCAGATCAGTTATTAACTATTGTTTCTCCTTATAGTGCTGGTTAAACTGATGTGGGACCTGCAGTCCTTTTTGTCAGTCCTGGACTCAGAGAATCTGAGCTACATCGCCCAGGCCCAGAAGAAGTCTATATCTGAACTACTGGCTAAGCTGCAAATACAAGATACACCAGGTAATGCTATATTTACTACTTGACTACTACTACTACTACTACTACTACTACTACTACTACTACTACTACTACTACTACTACTACTACTACTACTACTACTACTGATACTGCTGCTACTACTGCTACTATTACTATTGCTACTAGCTGTTACTACCACTACTACTACTACTACTACTACTACTACTACTACTACTACTACTACCACTACTACCACTACTACTGCTACTACTGCTACTACTACTACTACTACTACTACTACTACTACTACTACTACTACTACTACTACTACTACTACTACTACTACTACTGCTACTTCCTACTACTATTACTACTACTACTACTACTACTACTACTACTACTACTACTACTACTACTACTGCTACTACTACTGCTACTAATAGCTCAGTCAGGTGGAGCACTGGGATCTGTACTGAACAACGTTGAACAATGTGGTAATCTGGGATTCCATATGTATACACAACTCTATGATGCACGTGTGTGTCCTGTGTCTGACTATGCTTCTGGTGTTTGGGGTTTCTGTGAATATTTAAGATGCAACACTATGCATCACAGAGCTATTCGATTATTTTTGGAAGTCCATAAACTAACTTTACTTTTGGCCATTAGTGGAGATATGGGGTGGGAGCTAATGAGTTGAAATCCTTAATTTATGGGAACAATTTGGCATTAATTTCTCAGAACAGATTATTGTGTGATATTCAGTACAAGTATAATTTAAACAAAATATCCCTATGAGCACAGATATGGTCAGAGATATCACCACTAGCCCTAGAGACCAGCAGGTTTAATGCCACCCCAGAGGAGGACAGACATCACCACTAGCCCTAGAGACCAGCAGGTTTAATGCCACCTAGAGGAGGACAGACATCACCACTAGCCCTAGAGACCAGCAGGTTTAATGGCACCCCAGAGGAGGACAGACATTACCACTAGCCCTAGAGACCAGCAGGTTTAATGCCACCTAGAGGAGGACAGACATCACCATTAGCTCTAGAGACCAGCAGGTTTAATGGCACCCCAGAGGAGGACAGACATTACCACTAGCCCTAGAGACCAGCAGGTCTAATGCCACCCCAGAGGAGGACAGACATCACCACTAGCCCTAGAGACCAGCAGGTATAATGCCACCCCAGAGGAGGACAGACGGCACCACTAGCCCTAGAGACCAGCAGGTCTAATGCCACCCCAGAGGAGGACAGACGGCACCACTAGCCCTAGAGACCAGCAGGTATAATGCCACCCCAGAGGAGGACAGACGGCACCACTAGCTCTAGAGACCAGCAGGTATAATGCCACCCCAGAGGAGGACAGCCATCACCACTAGCTCTAGAGACCAGCAGTTATAATGCCACCCCAGAGGAGGACAGACATTACCACTAGCTCTAGAGACCAGCAGTTATAATGCCACCTAGAGGAGGACAGACATCACCATTAGCTCTAGAGACCAGCAGGTATAATGCCACCCCAGAGGAGGACAGACATCACCATTAGCTCTAGAGACCAGCAGGTATAATGCCACCCCAGAGGAGGACAGACGGCACCACTAGCCCTAGAGACCAGCAGGTATAATGCCACCCCAGAGGAGGACAGACATCACCACTAGCCCTAGAGACCAGCAGGTATAATGCCACCCCAGAGGAGGACAGCCATCACCACTAGCTCTAGAGACCAGCAGTTATAATGCCACCCCAGAGGAGGACAGACATCACCATTAGCTCTAGAGACCAGCAGGTATAATGCCACCCCAGAGGAGGACAGACATTACCACTAGTCTTAGAAACCAGCGGGTTTAATGCCACCCCAGAGGAGGCCAGACATTACCACTAGTCTTAGAAACCAAACCAGCAGGTTTAATGCCACCCCAGAGGAGGCCAGACATTACCACTAGTCTTAGAAACCAAACCAGCAGGTTTAATGCCACCCCAGAGGAGGCCAGACATTACCACTAGTCTTAGAAACCAGCAGGTTTAATGCCACCCCAGAGGAGGACAGACTTTGTTTGGTGTGTGAGCTAGGTGACATTGAGAATGAGGTTAATTTTCTGTTACTGTCCTGTTTATGAGGATGTACTGTAAGGAAAGTACTTTTTAGTAAAACATTTCTTGAGCTGGATGAATATGAACAACTTGTGCTTCAGGATGGGAACTGTTTTGTAGCAGATTGTATTTGTCATGCTTGGGAGAGAAGGCAGAATACTTTGTTTAAGACAGAGTAATCTGTATTTATGAAACATTTATTAAATGTATTGTAATAATGCAACACTGCAACAGTATCTTTGGTGTCTTATAAACCCATGAGGGTTGGGCACTGGGGAAATAAAATAATCAATCAACTACTACTACTACTGTTAATACTACTGCTACTACTGTTAATACTACTACTACTACTACTACTACTACTACTACTACTACTACTACTACTACTACTACTACTACTACTACTACTACTGCTGCTGCTGCTGCTGCTGCTACTACTACTGCTTACAGTATGGTACTGTTACTACCACTACTATTACTACTGTTAATACTACTGTATTATATACTGTACTGACAGTATAGGCTACAGTAGATGCCAACGGTATAGGCTACAGTAGATAACAGTATAGGCTACAGTAGATGACAGTATAGGCTACAGTAGATTATGACAGTATAGGCTACAGTAGATAACAGTATAGGCTACAGTAGATGCCAACGGTATAGGCTACAGTAGATGACAGTATAGGCTACAGTAGATTATGACAGTATAGGCTACAGTAGATAACAGTATAGGCTACAGTAGATTATGACAGTATAGGCTACAGTAGATGACAGTATAGCTACAGTAGATGACAGTATAGGTTACAGTAGATAACAGTATAGGCTACAGTAGATAACAGTATAGGCTACAGTAGATGACAGTATAGGCTACAGTAGATGACAGTATAGGCTACAGTAGATGACAGTATAGGTGACAGTAGATGACAGTATAGGTGACAGTAGATGACAGTATAGCTTACAGTAGATGACAACAGTATAGGCTACAGTAGATGACAGTATAGGCTACAGTAGATAACAGTATAGGTTACAGTAGATGACAGTATAGGCTACAGTAGATGACAGTATATCTACAGTAGATGACAGTATAGGCTACAGTAGATGACAGTATAGGTTACAGTAGATGACAGTATAGGTTACAGTAGATGACAGTATAGGTTACAGTAGATGACAGTATAGCTTACAGTAGATGACAACAGTATAGGCTACAGTAGATGACAGTATAGGCTACAGTAGATGACAGTATATGTTACAGTAGATGACAGTATAGCTTACAGTAGATGACAACAGTATAGGCTACAGTAGATGACAGTATAGGCTACAGTAGATGACAGTATAGGCTACAGTAGATAACAGTATATGTTACAGTAGATAACAGTATAGGTTACAGTAGATGACAGTATAGGCTACAGTAGATAACAGTATAGGCTACAGTAGATGACAGTATAGCTACAGTAGATGACAGTATAGGTTACAGTAGATGACAACAGTATAGGCTACAGTAGATGACAGTATAGGTTACAGTAGATGACAGTATAGGTTACAGTAGATGACAGTATAGGCTACAGTAGATGACAGTATAGGCTACAGTAGATGACAGTATAGCTACAGTAGATGACAGTATAGGCTACAGTAGATGACAGTATAGCTTACAGTAGATGACAGTATAGGTTACAGTAGATGACAACAGTATAGGCTACAGTAGATGACAGTATAGCTACAGTAGATGACAGTATAGGCTACAGTAGATGACAGTATATGTTACAGTAGATGACAGTATAGGTTACAGTAGATGACAACAGTATAGGCTACAGTAGATGACAGTATAGGCTACAGTAGATGACAGTATAGGCTACAGTAGATGACAGTATAGGTTACAGTAGATGACAACAGTATAGGCTACAGTAGATAACAGTATAGGTTACAGTAGATGACAGTATAGGCTACAGTAGATGACAGTATAGGTTACAGTAGATGACAACAGTATAGGCTACAGTAGATGACAGTATAGCTTACAGTAGATGACAACAGTATAGGCTACAGTAGATGACAGTATAGGCTACAGTAGATGACAGTATAGGCTACAGTAGATAACAGTATATGTTACAGTAGATAACAGTATAGGTTACAGTAGATGACAGTATAGGCTACAGTAGATAACAGTATAGGCTACAGTAGATGACAGTATAGCTACAGTAGATAACAGTATAGGCTACAGTAGATGACAGTATAGCTACAGTAGATGACAGTATAGGTTACAGTAGATGACAACAGTATAGGCTACAGTAGATGACAGTATAGGTTACAGTAGATGACAGTATAGGCTACAGTAGATAACAGTATAGGCTACAGTAGATGACAGTATAGCTACAGTAGATGACAGTATAGCTACAGTAGATAACAGTATAGGCTACAGTAGATGACAGTATAGCTACAGTAGATGACAGTATAGCTACAGTAGATAACAGTATAGGCTACAGTAGATGACAGTATAGCTACAGTAGATGACAGTATAGGTTACAGTAGATGACAACAGTATAGGCTACAGTAGATGACAGTATAGGTGACAGTAGATGACAGTATAGGCTACAGTAGATGACAGTATAGGCTACAGTAGATAACAGTATAGGCTACAGTAGATAACAGTATAGGCTACAGTAGATAACAGTATAGGCTACAGTAGATGGCAGTATAGGCTACAGTAGATGACAGTATAGGCTACAGTAGATGACAGTATAGGTTACAGTAGATGACAGTATAGGCTACAGTAGATGACAGTATAGCTACAGTAGATAACAGTATAGGCTACAGTAGATGACAGTATAGCTACAGTAGATGACAGTATAGGCTACAGTAGATGACAGTATATGCTACAGTAGATGACAGTATAGGCTACAGTAGATGACAGTATAGCTACAGTAGATGACAGTATAGGCTACAGTAGATAACAGTATAGGCTACAGTAGATAACAGTATAGGCTACAGTAGATAACAGTATAGGCTACAGTAGATAACAGTATAGGCTACAGTAGATAACAGTATAGGCTACAGTAGATGACAGTATAGGTTACAGTAGATGACAACAGTATAGGCTACAGTAGATGACAGTATAGGTTACAGTAGATGACAGTATAGGTTACAGTAGATGACAACAGTATAGCTACAGTAGATGACAGTATAGGTTACAGTAGATGACAACAGTATAGGCTACAGTAGATGACAGTATAGGCTACAGTAGATGACAGTATAGGTTACAGTAGATGACAGTATAGGCTACAGTAGATGGCAGTATAGGCTACAGTAGATAACAGTATAGGCTACAGTAGATAACAGTATATGCTACAGTAGATGGCAGTATAGGCTACAGTAGATGACAGTATAGGCTACAGTAGATGACAGTATAGGTTACAGTAGATGACAGTATAGGCTACAGTAGATGACAGTATAGCTACAGTAGATAACAGTATAGGCTACAGTAGATGACAGTATAGCTACAGTAGATGACAGTATAGGCTACAGTAGATGACAGTATAGGCTACAGTAGATGACAGTATAGGCTACAGTAGATGACAGTATATGTTACAGTAGATAACAGTATAGCTACAGTAGATAACAGTATAGGCTACAGTAGATGACAGTATAGGCTACAGTAGATAACAGTATAGGCTACAGTAGATGGCAGTATAGGCTACAGTAGATAACAGTATAGGCTACAGTAGATGACAGTATAGCTACAGTAGATAACAGTATAGCTACAGTAGATAACAGTATAGGCTACAGTAGATAACAGTATAGCTACAGTAGATGACAGTATAGCTACAGTAGATGACAGTATAGCTACAGTAGATAACAGTATAGGCTACAGTAGATAACAGTATAGCTACAGTAGATAACAGTATAGCTACAGTAGATGACAGTATAGGCTACAGTAGATAACAGTATAGGCTACAGTAGATAACAGTATAGGCTACAGTAGATAACAGTATAGCTACAGTAGATAACAGTATAGCTACAGTAGATGACAGTATAGTTACAGTAGATGACAGTATAGCTACAGTAGATAACAGTATAGGCTACAGTAGATAACAGTATAGCTACAGTAGATAACAGTATAGCTACAGTAGATGACAGTATAGCTACAGTAGATGACAGTATAGCTACAGTAGATAACAGTATAGGCTACAGTAGATAACAGTATAGCTACAGTAGATAACAGTATAGCTACAGTAGAGCTACAGTAGATGACAGTATAGCTACAGTAGATGACAGTATAGCTACAGTAGATAACAGTATAGCTACAGTAGATGACAGTATAGCTACAGTAGATAACAGTATAGGCTACAGTAGATAACAGTATAGCTACAGTAGATAACAGTATAGGCTACAGTAGATGACAGTATAGGCTACAGTAGATAACAGTATAGGTTACAGTAGATGACAGTATAGGTTACAGTAGATGACAGTATAGGTTACAGTAGATGACAGTATAGGCTACAGTAGATAACAGTATATGTTACAGTATATAACAGTATAGGCTACAGTAGATAACAGTATAGGCTACAGTAGATGACAGTATAGGCTACAGTAGATAACAGTATAGGCTACAGTAGATGACAGTATAGGCTACAGTAGATGACAGTATAGGCTACAGTAGATAACAGTATAGCTACAGTAGATGACAGTATAGGCTACAGTAGATAACAGTATAGGCTACAGTAGATAACAGTATAGGCTACAGTAGATAACAGTATAGGCTACAGTAGATGACAGTATAGCTACAGTAGATGACAGTATAGCTACAGTAGATAACAGTATAGGCTACAGTAGATGACAGTATAGGCTACAGTAGATAACAGTATAGGCTACAGTAGATGACAGTATAGGCTACAGTAGATGACAGTATAAGTTACAGTAGATGACAGTATAGGCTACAGTAGATGACAGTATAGGTTACAGTAGATGACAGTATAGGCTACAGTAGATGACAGTATAGCTACAGTAGATGACAGTATAGGCTACAGTAAATGACAGTATAGGCTACAGTAGATGACAGTATAGGCTACAGTAGATGACAGTATAGGTTACAGTAGATAACAGTATAGCTACAGTAGATGACAGTATAGGCTACAGTAGATGACAGTATAGGCTACAGTAGATGACAGTATAGGCTACAGTAGATGACAGTATAGGCTACAGTAGATGACAGTATAGGTTACAGTAGATAACAGTATAGGCTACAGTAGATGACAGTATAGGCTACAGTAGATAACAGTATAGGTTACAGTAGATGACAGTATAGGTTACAGTAGATGACAGTATAGGTTACAGTAGATGACAGTATAGGCTACAGTAGATAACAGTATATGTTACAGTATATAACAGTATAGGCTACAGTAGATAACAGTATAGGCTACAGTAGATGACAGTATAGGCTACAGTAGATAACAGTATAGGCTACAGTAGATGACAGTATAGGCTACAGTAGATGACAGTATAGGCTACAGTAGATAACAGTATAGCTACAGTAGATGACAGTATAGGCTACAGTAGATAACAGTATAGGCTACAGTAGATAACAGTATAGGCTACAGTAGATAACAGTATAGGCTACAGTAGATGACAGTATAGCTACAGTAGATGACAGTATAGCTACAGTAGATAACAGTATAGGCTACAGTAGATGACAGTATAGGCTACAGTAGATAACAGTATAGGCTACAGTAGATGACAGTATAGGCTACAGTAGATGACAGTATAAGTTACAGTAGATGACAGTATAGGCTACAGTAGATGACAGTATAGGTTACAGTAGATGACAGTATAGGTTACAGTAGATGACAGTATAGGCTACAGTAGATGACAGTATAGCTACAGTAGATAACAGTATAGGCTACAGTAGATGACAGTATAGCTACAGTAGATGACAGTATAGGCTACAGTAGATGACAGTATAGGCTACAGTAGATGACAGTATAGGCTACAGTAGATGACAGTATATGTTACAGTAGATAACAGTATAGCTACAGTAGATAACAGTATAGGCTACAGTAGATGACAGTATAGGCTACAGTAGATAACAGTATAGGCTACAGTAGATGGCAGTATAGGCTACAGTAGATAACAGTATAGGCTACAGTAGATGACAGTATAGCTACAGTAGATAACAGTATAGCTACAGTAGATAACAGTATAGGCTACAGTAGATAACAGTATAGCTACAGTAGATGACAGTATAGCTACAGTAGATGACAGTATAGCTACAGTAGATAACAGTATAGGCTACAGTAGATAACAGTATAGCTACAGTAGATAACAGTATAGCTACAGTAGATGACAGTATAGGCTACAGTAGATAACAGTATAGGCTACAGTAGATAACAGTATAGGCTACAGTAGATAACAGTATAGCTACAGTAGATAACAGTATAGCTACAGTAGATGACAGTATAGTTACAGTAGATGACAGTATAGCTACAGTAGATAACAGTATAGGCTACAGTAGATAACAGTATAGCTACAGTAGATAACAGTATAGCTACAGTAGATGACAGTATAGCTACAGTAGATGACAGTATAGCTACAGTAGATAACAGTATAGGCTACAGTAGATAACAGTATAGCTACAGTAGATAACAGTATAGCTACAGTAGAGCTACAGTAGATGACAGTATAGCTACAGTAGATGACAGTATAGCTACAGTAGATAACAGTATAGCTACAGTAGATGACAGTATAGCTACAGTAGATAACAGTATAGGCTACAGTAGATAACAGTATAGCTACAGTAGATAACAGTATAGGCTACAGTAGATGACAGTATAGGCTACAGTAGATAACAGTATAGGTTACAGTAGATGACAGTATAGGTTACAGTAGATGACAGTATAGGTTACAGTAGATGACAGTATAGGCTACAGTAGATAACAGTATATGTTACAGTATATAACAGTATAGGCTACAGTAGATAACAGTATAGGCTACAGTAGATGACAGTATAGGCTACAGTAGATAACAGTATAGGCTACAGTAGATGACAGTATAGGCTACAGTAGATGACAGTATAGGCTACAGTAGATAACAGTATAGCTACAGTAGATGACAGTATAGGCTACAGTAGATAACAGTATAGGCTACAGTAGATAACAGTATAGGCTACAGTAGATAACAGTATAGGCTACAGTAGATGACAGTATAGCTACAGTAGATGACAGTATAGCTACAGTAGATAACAGTATAGGCTACAGTAGATGACAGTATAGGCTACAGTAGATAACAGTATAGGCTACAGTAGATGACAGTATAGGCTACAGTAGATGCCAACGGTATAGGCTACAGTAGATAACAGTATAGGCTACAGTAGATGACAGTATAGGCTACAGTAGATTATGACAGTATAGGCTACAGTAGATAACAGTATAGGCTACAGTAGATGCCAACGGTATAGGCTACAGTAGATGACAGTATAGGCTACAGTAGATTATGACAGTATAGGCTACAGTAGATAACAGTATAGGCTACAGTAGATTATGACAGTATAGGCTACAGTAGATGACAGTATAGCTACAGTAGATGACAGTATAGGTTACAGTAGATAACAGTATAGGCTACAGTAGATAACAGTATAGGCTACAGTAGATGACAGTATAGGCTACAGTAGATGACAGTATAGGCTACAGTAGATGACAGTATAGGTGACAGTAGATGACAGTATAGGTGACAGTAGATGACAGTATAGCTTACAGTAGATGACAACAGTATAGGCTACAGTAGATGACAGTATAGGCTACAGTAGATAACAGTATAGGTTACAGTAGATGACAGTATAGGCTACAGTAGATGACAGTATATCTACAGTAGATGACAGTATAGGCTACAGTAGATGACAGTATAGGTTACAGTAGATGACAGTATAGGTTACAGTAGATGACAGTATAGCTTACAGTAGATGACAACAGTATAGGCTACAGTAGATGACAGTATAGGCTACAGTAGATGACAGTATATGTTACAGTAGATGACAGTATAGCTTACAGTAGATGACAACAGTATAGGCTACAGTAGATGACAGTATAGGCTACAGTAGATGACAGTATAGGCTACAGTAGATAACAGTATATGTTACAGTAGATAACAGTATAGGTTACAGTAGATGACAGTATAGGCTACAGTAGATAACAGTATAGGCTACAGTAGATGACAGTATAGCTACAGTAGATGACAGTATAGGTTACAGTAGATGACAACAGTATAGGCTACAGTAGATGACAGTATAGGTTACAGTAGATGACAGTATAGGTTACAGTAGATGACAGTATAGGCTACAGTAGATGACAGTATAGGCTACAGTAGATGACAGTATAGCTACAGTAGATGACAGTATAGGCTACAGTAGATGACAGTATAGCTTACAGTAGATGACAGTATAGGTTACAGTAGATGACAACAGTATAGGCTACAGTAGATGACAGTATAGCTACAGTAGATGACAGTATAGGCTACAGTAGATGACAGTATATGTTACAGTAGATGACAGTATAGGTTACAGTAGATGACAACAGTATAGGCTACAGTAGATGACAGTATAGGCTACAGTAGATGACAGTATAGGCTACAGTAGATGACAGTATAGGTTACAGTAGATGACAACAGTATAGGCTACAGTAGATAACAGTATAGGTTACAGTAGATGACAGTATAGGCTACAGTAGATGACAGTATAGGTTACAGTAGATGACAACAGTATAGGCTACAGTAGATGACAGTATAGCTTACAGTAGATGACAACAGTATAGGCTACAGTAGATGACAGTATAGGCTACAGTAGATGACAGTATAGGCTACAGTAGATAACAGTATATGTTACAGTAGATAACAGTATAGGTTACAGTAGATGACAGTATAGGCTACAGTAGATAACAGTATAGGCTACAGTAGATGACAGTATAGCTACAGTAGATAACAGTATAGGCTACAGTAGATGACAGTATAGCTACAGTAGATGACAGTATAGGTTACAGTAGATGACAACAGTATAGGCTACAGTAGATGACAGTATAGGTTACAGTAGATGACAGTATAGGCTACAGTAGATAACAGTATAGGCTACAGTAGATGACAGTATAGCTACAGTAGATGACAGTATAGCTACAGTAGATAACAGTATAGGCTACAGTAGATGACAGTATAGCTACAGTAGATGACAGTATAGCTACAGTAGATAACAGTATAGGCTACAGTAGATGACAGTATAGCTACAGTAGATGACAGTATAGGTTACAGTAGATGACAACAGTATAGGCTACAGTAGATGACAGTATAGGTGACAGTAGATGACAGTATAGGCTACAGTAGATGACAGTATAGGCTACAGTAGATAACAGTATAGGCTACAGTAGATAACAGTATAGGCTACAGTAGATAACAGTATAGGCTACAGTAGATGGCAGTATAGGCTACAGTAGATGACAGTATAGGCTACAGTAGATGACAGTATAGGTTACAGTAGATGACAGTATAGGCTACAGTAGATGACAGTATAGCTACAGTAGATAACAGTATAGGCTACAGTAGATGACAGTATAGCTACAGTAGATGACAGTATAGGCTACAGTAGATGACAGTATATGCTACAGTAGATGACAGTATAGGCTACAGTAGATGACAGTATAGCTACAGTAGATGACAGTATAGGCTACAGTAGATAACAGTATAGGCTACAGTAGATAACAGTATAGGCTACAGTAGATAACAGTATAGGCTACAGTAGATAACAGTATAGGCTACAGTAGATAACAGTATAGGCTACAGTAGATGACAGTATAGGTTACAGTAGATGACAACAGTATAGGCTACAGTAGATGACAGTATAGGTTACAGTAGATGACAGTATAGGTTACAGTAGATGACAACAGTATAGCTACAGTAGATGACAGTATAGGTTACAGTAGATGACAACAGTATAGGCTACAGTAGATGACAGTATAGGCTACAGTAGATGACAGTATAGGTTACAGTAGATGACAGTATAGGCTACAGTAGATGGCAGTATAGGCTACAGTAGATAACAGTATAGGCTACAGTAGATAACAGTATATGCTACAGTAGATGGCAGTATAGGCTACAGTAGATGACAGTATAGGCTACAGTAGATGACAGTATAGGTTACAGTAGATGACAGTATAGGCTACAGTAGATGACAGTATAGCTACAGTAGATAACAGTATAGGCTACAGTAGATGACAGTATAGCTACAGTAGATGACAGTATAGGCTACAGTAGATGACAGTATAGGCTACAGTAGATGACAGTATAGGCTACAGTAGATGACAGTATATGTTACAGTAGATAACAGTATAGCTACAGTAGATAACAGTATAGGCTACAGTAGATGACAGTATAGGCTACAGTAGATAACAGTATAGGCTACAGTAGATGGCAGTATAGGCTACAGTAGATAACAGTATAGGCTACAGTAGATGACAGTATAGCTACAGTAGATAACAGTATAGCTACAGTAGATAACAGTATAGGCTACAGTAGATAACAGTATAGCTACAGTAGATGACAGTATAGCTACAGTAGATGACAGTATAGCTACAGTAGATAACAGTATAGGCTACAGTAGATAACAGTATAGCTACAGTAGATAACAGTATAGCTACAGTAGATGACAGTATAGGCTACAGTAGATAACAGTATAGGCTACAGTAGATAACAGTATAGGCTACAGTAGATAACAGTATAGCTACAGTAGATAACAGTATAGCTACAGTAGATGACAGTATAGTTACAGTAGATGACAGTATAGCTACAGTAGATAACAGTATAGGCTACAGTAGATAACAGTATAGCTACAGTAGATAACAGTATAGCTACAGTAGATGACAGTATAGCTACAGTAGATGACAGTATAGCTACAGTAGATAACAGTATAGGCTACAGTAGATAACAGTATAGCTACAGTAGATAACAGTATAGCTACAGTAGAGCTACAGTAGATGACAGTATAGCTACAGTAGATGACAGTATAGCTACAGTAGATAACAGTATAGCTACAGTAGATGACAGTATAGCTACAGTAGATAACAGTATAGGCTACAGTAGATAACAGTATAGCTACAGTAGATAACAGTATAGGCTACAGTAGATGACAGTATAGGCTACAGTAGATAACAGTATAGGTTACAGTAGATGACAGTATAGGTTACAGTAGATGACAGTATAGGTTACAGTAGATGACAGTATAGGCTACAGTAGATAACAGTATATGTTACAGTATATAACAGTATAGGCTACAGTAGATGACAGTATAGGCTACAGTAGATAACAGTATAGGCTACAGTAGATGACAGTATAGGCTACAGTAGATGACAGTATAGGCTACAGTAGATAACAGTATAGCTACAGTAGATGACAGTATAGGCTACAGTAGATAACAGTATAGGCTACAGTAGATAACAGTATAGGCTACAGTAGATAACAGTATAGGCTACAGTAGATGACAGTATAGCTACAGTAGATGACAGTATAGCTACAGTAGATAACAGTATAGGCTACAGTAGATGACAGTATAGGCTACAGTAGATAACAGTATAGGCTACAGTAGATGACAGTATAGGCTACAGTAGATGACAGTATAAGTTACAGTAGATGACAGTATAGGCTACAGTAGATGACAGTATAGGTTACAGTAGATGACAGTATAGGCTACAGTAGATGACAGTATAGCTACAGTAGATGACAGTATAGGCTACAGTAAATGACAGTATAGGCTACAGTAGATGACAGTATAGGCTACAGTAGATGACAGTATAGGTTACAGTAGATAACAGTATAGCTACAGTAGATGACAGTATAGGCTACAGTAGATGACAGTATAGGCTACAGTAGATGACAGTATAGGCTACAGTAGATGACAGTATAGGCTACAGTAGATGACAGTATAGGTTACAGTAGATAACAGTATAGGCTACAGTAGATGACAGTATAGGCTACAGTAGATAACAGTATAGGTTACAGTAGATGACAGTATAGGTTACAGTAGATGACAGTATAGGTTACAGTAGATGACAGTATAGGCTACAGTAGATAACAGTATATGTTACAGTATATAACAGTATAGGCTACAGTAGATAACAGTATAGGCTACAGTAGATGACAGTATAGGCTACAGTAGATAACAGTATAGGCTACAGTAGATGACAGTATAGGCTACAGTAGATGACAGTATAGGCTACAGTAGATAACAGTATAGCTACAGTAGATGACAGTATAGGCTACAGTAGATAACAGTATAGGCTACAGTAGATAACAGTATAGGCTACAGTAGATAACAGTATAGGCTACAGTAGATGACAGTATAGCTACAGTAGATGACAGTATAGCTACAGTAGATAACAGTATAGGCTACAGTAGATGACAGTATAGGCTACAGTAGATAACAGTATAGGCTACAGTAGATGACAGTATAGGCTACAGTAGATGACAGTATAAGTTACAGTAGATGACAGTATAGGCTACAGTAGATGAC
Organism: Notolepis coatsorum; assembly: GCF_963971535.1. Classification (NCBI taxonomy): domain Eukaryota; kingdom Metazoa; phylum Chordata; class Actinopteri; order Aulopiformes; family Paralepididae; genus Notolepis; species Notolepis coatsorum. Next base: position 26,218,165 of record NC_140166.1, read on the forward strand.
AGTATAGGTTACAGTAGATGACAGTATAGGTTACAGTAGATGACAGTATAGGCTACAGTAGATGACAGTATAGCTACAGTAGATAACAGTATAGGCTACAGTAGATGACAGTATAGCTACAGTAGATGACAGTATAGGCTACAGTAGATGACAGTATAGGCTACAGTAGATGACAGTATAGGCTACAGTAGATGACAGTATATGTTACAGTAGATAACAGTATAGCTACAGTAGATAACAGTATAGGCTACAGTAGATGACAGTATAGGCTACAGTAGATAACAGTATAGGCTACAGTAGATGGCAGTATAGGCTACAGTAGATAACAGTATAGGCTACAGTAGATGACAGTATAGCTACAGTAGATAACAGTATAGCTACAGTAGATAACAGTATAGGCTACAGTAGATAACAGTATAGCTACAGTAGATGACAGTATAGCTACAGTAGATGACAGTATAGCTACAGTAGATAACAGTATAGGCTACAGTAGATAACAGTATAGCTACAGTAGATAACAGTATAGCTACAGTAGATGACAGTATAGGCTACAGTAGATAACAGTATAGGCTACAGTAGATAACAGTATAGGCTACAGTAGATAACAGTATAGCTACAGTAGATAACAGTATAGCTACAGTAGATGACAGTATAGTTACAGTAGATGACAGTATAGCTACAGTAGATAACAGTATAGGCTACAGTAGATAACAGTATAGCTACAGTAGATAACAGTATAGCTACAGTAGATGACAGTATAGCTACAGTAGATGACAGTATAGCTACAGTAGATAACAGTATAGGCTACAGTAGATAACAGTATAGCTACAGTAGATAACAGTATAGCTACAGTAGAGCTACAGTAGATGACAGTATAGCTACAGTAGATGACAGTATAGCTACAGTAGATAACAGTATAGCTACAGTAGATGACAGTATAGCTACAGTAGATAACAGTATAGGCTACAGTAGATAACAGTATAGCTACAGTAGATAACAGTATAGGCTACAGTAGATGACAGTATAGGCTACAGTAGATAACAGTATAGGTTACAGTAGATGACAGTATAGGTTACAGTAGATGACAGTATAGGTTACAGTAGATGACAGTATAGGCTACAGTAGATAACAGTATATGTTACAGTATATAACAGTATAGGCTACAGTAGATAACAGTATAGGCTACAGTAGATGACAGTATAGGCTACAGTAGATAACAGTATAGGCTACAGTAGATGACAGTATAGGCTACAGTAGATGACAGTATAGGCTACAGTAGATAACAGTATAGCTACAGTAGATGACAGTATAGGCTACAGTAGATAACAGTATAGGCTACAGTAGATAACAGTATAGGCTACAGTAGATAACAGTATAGGCTACAGTAGATGACAGTATAGCTACAGTAGATGACAGTATAGCTACAGTAGATAACAGTATAGGCTACAGTAGATGACAGTATAGGCTACAGTAGATAACAGTATAGGCTACAGTAGATGACAGTATAGGCTACAGTAGATGACAGTATAAGTTACAGTAGATGACAGTATAGGCTACAGTAGATGACAGTATAGGTTACAGTAGATGACAGTATAGGCTACAGTAGATGACAGTATAGCTACAGTAGATGAGAGTATAGGCTACAGTAAATGACAGTATAGGCTACAGTAGATGACAGTATAGGCTACAGTAGATGACAGTATAGGTTACAGTAGATAACAGTATAGCTACAGTAGATGACAGTATAGGCTACAGTAGATGACAGTATAGGCTACAGTAGATGACAGTATAGGCTACAGTAGATGACAGTATAGGCTACAGTAGATGACAGTATAGGTTACAGTAGATGACAGTATAGGCTACAGTAGATGACAGTATAGGCTACAGTAGATGACAGTATAGGCTACAGTAGATGACAGTATAGGCTACAGTAGATGACAGTATAGGCTACAGTAGATGACAGTATAGGCTACAGTAGATGACAGTATAGGCTACAGTAGATGACAGTATAGGCTACAGTAGATGACAGTATAGGCTACAGTAGATGACAGTATAGGCTACAGTAGATGGCAGTATAGGTTACAGTAGATGACAACAGTATAGGCTACAGTAGATGACAGTATAGGCTACAGTAGATAACAGTATAGGCTACAGTAGATGACAGTATAGGCTACAGTAGATAACAGTATAGGCTACAGTAGATAACAGTATAGGTTACAGTAGATGACAGTATAGGCTACAGTAGATGACAGTATAGGCTACAGTAGATGACAGTATAGGCTACAGTAGATAACAGTATAGGCTACAGTAGATGACAGTATAGGCTACAGTAGATAACAGTATAGGCTACAGTAGATAACAGTATAGGCTACAGTAGATAACAGTATAGGTTACAGTAGATGACAGTATATGTTACAGTAGATGACAGTATAGGTTACAGTAGATGACAGTATATGTTACAGTAGATAACAGTATAGGTTACAGTAGATGACAGTATAGGCTACAGTAGATGACAGTATAGCTACAGTAGATGACAGTATAGGCTACAGTAGATGACAGTATAGGCTACAGTAGATGACAGTATAGGCTACAGTAGATAACAGTATAGCTACAGTAGATGACAGTATAGGCTACAGTAGATGACAGTATAGGCTACAGTAGATGACAGTATAGGCTACAGTAGATGACAGTATAGGTTACAGTAGATAACAGTATAGGCTACAGTAGATGGCAGTATAGGTTACAGTAGATGACAACAGTATAGGCTACAGTAGATGACCGTATAGGCTACAGTAGATGACAGTATATGTTACAGTAGATAACAGTATAGCTACAGTAGATAACAGTATAGGCTACAGTAGATGACAGTATAGGCTACAGTAGATAACAGTATAGGCTACAGTAGATGGCAGTATAGGCTACAGTAGATAACAGTATAGGCTACAGTAGATGACAGTATAGCTACAGTAGATAACAGTATAGCTACAGTAGATAACAGTATAGGCTACAGTAGATAACAGTATAGCTACAGTAGATGACAGTATAGCTACAGTAGATGACAGTATAGGCTACAGTAGATAACAGTATAGCTACAGTAGATAACAGTATAGCTACAGTAGATGACAGTATAGGCTACAGTAGATAACAGTATAGGCTACAGTAGATAACAGTATAGGCTACAGTAGATAACAGTATAGCTACAGTAGATAACAGTATAGCTACAGTAGATGACAGTATAGTTACAGTAGATGACAGTATAGCTACAGTAGATAACAGTATAGGCTACAGTAGATAGCAGTATAGCTACAGTAGATAACAGTATAGCTACAGTAGATGACAGTATAGCTACAGTAGATGACAGTATAGCTACAGTAGATAACAGTATAGGCTACAGTAGATAACAGTATAGCTACAGTAGATAACAGTATAGCTACAGTAGATGACAGTATAGCTACAGTAGATGACAGTATAGCTACAGTAGATAACAGTATAGCTACAGTAGATGACAGTATAGCTACAGTAGATAACAGTATAGGCTACAGTAGATAACATTATAGCTACAGTAGATAACAGTATAGGCTACAGTAGATGACAGTATAGGCTACAGTAGATAACAGTATAGGTTACAGTAGATGACAGTATAGGTTACAGTAGATGACAGTATAGGTTACAGTAGATGACAGTATAGGCTACAGTAGATAACAGTATATGTTACAGTAGATAACAGTATAGGCTACAGTAGATAACAGTATAGGCTACAGTAGATGACAGTATAGGCTACAGTAGATAACAGTATAGGCTACAGTAGATGACAGTATAGGCTACAGTAGATGACAGTATAGGCTACAGTAGATAACAGTATAGCTACAGTAGATGACAGTATAGGCTACAGTAGATAACAGTATAGGCTACAGTAGATAACAGTATAGGCTACAGTAGATAACAGTATAGGCTACAGTAGATGACAGTATAGCTACAGTAGATGACAGTATAGCTACAGTAGATAACAGTATAGGCTACAGTAGATGACAGTATAGGCTACAGTAGATAACAGTATAGGCTACAGTAGATGACAGTATAGGCTACAGTAGATGCCAGTATAGGTTACAGTAGATGACAGTATAGGCTACAGTAGATGACAGTATAGGTTACAGTAGATGACAGTATAGGCTACAGTAGATGACAGTATAGCTACAGTAGATGACAGTATAGGCTACAGTAAATGACAGTATAGGCTACAGTAGATGACAGTATAGGCTACAGTAGATGACAGTATAGGTTACAGTAGATAACAGTATAGCTACAGTAGATGACAGTATAGGCTACAGTAGATGACAGTATAGGCTACAGTAGATGACAGTATAGGCTACAGTAGATGACAGTATAGGCTACAGTAGATGACAGTATAGGTTACAGTAGATGACCGTATAGGCTACAGTAGATGACAGTATAGGCTACAGTAGATGACAGTATAGGCTACAGTAGATGACAGTATAGGCTACAGTAGATGACAGTATAGGCTACAGTAGATGACAGTATAGGCTACAGTAGATGACAGTATAGGCTACAGTAGATGACAGTATAGGCTACAGTAGATGACAGTATAGGCTACAGTAGATGGCAGTATAGGTTACAGTAGATGACAACAGTATAGGCTACAGTAGATGCCAGTATAGGCTACAGTAGATAACAGTATATGCTACAGTAGATGACAGTATAGGCTACAGTAGATAACAGTATAGGCTACAGTAGATAACAGTATAGGTTACAGTAGATGACAGTATAGGCTACAGTAGATGACAGTATAGGCTACAGTAGATGACAGTATAGGCTACAGTAGATAACAGTATAGGCTACAGTAGATGACAGTATAGGCTACAGTAGATAACAGTATAGGCTACAGTAGATAACAGTATAGGCTACAGTAGATAACAGTATAGGTTACAGTAGATGACAGTATAGGTTACAGTAGATGACAGTATATGTTACAGTAGATGACAGTATAGGTTACAGTAGATGACAGTATATGTTACAGTAGATAACAGTATAGGTTACAATAGATGACAGTATAGGCTACAGTAGATGACAGTATAGCTACAGTAGATGACAGTATAGGCTACAGTAGATGACAGTATAGGCTACAGTAGATGACAGTATAGGCTACAGTAGATGACAGTATAGCTACAGTAGATGACAGTATAGGCTACAGTAGATGACAGTATAGGCTACAGTAGATGACAGTATAGGCTACAGTAGATGACAGTATAGGTTACAGTAGATAACAGTATAGGCTACAGTAGATGGCAGTATAGGTTACAGTAGATGACAACAGTATAGGCTACAGTAGATAACAGTATAGGCTACAGTAGATGACAGTATAGGCTACAGTAGATAACAGTATAGGCTACAGTAGATAACAGTATAGGCTACAGTAGATAACAGTATAGGCTACAGTAGATGACAGTATAGGCTACAGTAGATGACAGTATAGGCTACAGTAGATGACAGTATAGCCACAGTAGATAACAGTATAGGCTACAGTAGATGACAGTATAGGCTACAGTAGATAACAGTATAGGCTACAGTAGATAACAGTATAGGTTACAGTAGATGACAGTATAGGCTACAGTAGATGACAGTATAGGCTACAGTAGATGACAGTATAGGCTACAGTAGATAACAGTATAGGCTACAGTAGATGACAGTATAGGCTACAGTAGATAACAGTATAGGCTACAGTAGATAACAGTATAGGCTACAGTAGATAACAGTATAGGTTACAGTAGATGACAGTATAGGTTACAGTAGATGACAGTATATGTTACAGTACATGACAGTATAGGTTACAGTAGATGACAGTATATGTTACAGTAGATAACAGTATAGGCTACAGTAGATAACAGTATAGGCTACAGTAGATGACAGTATAGGTTACAGTAGATAACAGTATAGGTTACAGTAGATGACAGTATAGGTTACAGTAGATGACAGTATAGGCTACAGTAGATGACAGTATAGGCTACAGTAGATAACAGTATAGGCTACAGTAGATAACAGTATAGGCTACAGTAGATAACAGTATAGGCTACAGTAGATGACAGTATAGGCTACAGTAGATAACAGTATAGGGTACAGTAGATGACAGTATAGGCTACAGTAGATGACAGTATAGCTACAGTAGATGACAGTATAGGCTACAGTAGATGACAGTATAGGCTACAGTAGATGACAGTATAGGCTACAGTAGATGACAGTATAGCTACAGTAGATGACAGTATAGGCTACAGTAGATGACAGTATAGCTACAGTAGATGACAGTATAGGCTACAGTAGATGACAGTATAGGCTACAGTAGATGACAGTATAGGCTACAGTAGATGACAGTATAGGTTACAGTAGATAACAGTATAGGCTACAGTAGATGACAGTATAGGCTACAGTAGATGACAGTATAGGCTACAGTAGATGACAGTATAGCTACAGTAGATGACAGTATAGGCTACAGTAGATGACAGTATAGCTACAGTAGATGACAGTATAGGCTACAGTAGATGACAGTATAGCTACAGTAGATGACAGTATAGGCTACAGTAGATGACAGTATAGCTACAGTAGATGACAGTATAGGCTACAGTAGATGACAGTATAGGCTACAGTAGATGACAGTATAGGCTACAGTAGATGACAGTATAGGTTACAGTAGATAACAGTATAGGCTACAGTAGATGACAGTATAGGCTACAGTAGATAACAGTATAGGCTACAGTAGATAACAGTATAGGCTACAGTAGATGACAGTATAGGCTACAGTAGATGACAGTATAGGTTACAGTAGATGACAGTATAGACTACAGTAGATAACAGTATAGGCTACAGTAGATGACAGTATAGGCTACAGTAGATGACAGTATAGGCTACAGTAGATGACAGTATAGGTTACAGTAGATGACAGTATAGGTTACAGTAGATGACAGTATAGGCTACAGTAGATGACAGTATAGGCTACAGTAGATGACAGTATAGGCTACAGTAGATGACAGTATAGGCTACAGTAGATGACAGTATAGGCTACATTAGATGACAGTATAGGCTACAGTAGATAACAGTATAGGTTACAGTAGATGACAGTATAGGCTACAGTAGATGACAGTATAGACTACAGTAGATAACAGTATAGCTACAGTAGATGACAGTATAGGCTACAGTAGATAACAGTATAGGTTACAGTAGATGACAGTATAGGCTACAGTAGATAACAGTATAGGTTACAGTAGATGACAGTATAGGCTACAGTAGATGACAGTATAGCTACAGTAGATGACAGTATAGGCTACAGTAGATGACAGTATAGGCTACAGTAGATGACAGTATAGCTACAGTAGATGACAGTATAGGTTACAGTAGATGACAGTATAGGTTACAGTAGATGACAGTATAGGCTACAGTAGATGACAGTATAGGTTACAGTAGATGACAGTATAGGTTACAGTAGATGACAGTATAGGTTACAGTAGATGACAGTATAGGTTACAGTAGATGACAGTATAGGCTACAGTAGATGACAGTATAGGTTACAGTAGATGACAGTATATGCTACAGTAGATGACAGTATAGGCTACAGTAGATAACAGTATATGCTACAGTAGATAACAGTATAGCTACAGTAGATGACAGTATAGGTTACAGTAGATGACAGTATAGGTTACAGTAGATGACAGTATAGGTTACAGTAGATAACAGTATAGGTTACAGTAGATGACAGTATAGGCTACAGTAGATGACAGTATAGCTACAGTAGATGACAGTATAGGCTACAGTAGATGACAGTATAGGTTACAGTAGATGACAGTATAGGCTACAGTAGATAACAGTATAGGCTACAGTAGATAACAGTATAGCTACAGTAGATGACAGTATAGGTTACAGTAGATGACAGTATAGGTTACAGTAGATGACAGTATAGGCTACAGTAGATGACAGTATAGGCTACAGTAGATGACAGTATAGGCTACAGTAGATAACAGTATAGGTTACAGTAGATGACAGTATAGGCTACAGTAGATAACAGTATAGGCTACAGTAGATGACAGTATAGCTACAGTAGATGACAGTATAGGCTACAGTAGATAACAGTATAGGTTACAGTAGATAACAGTATAGGCTACAGTAGATAACAGTATAGGTTACAGTAGATGACAGTATAGGTTACAGTAGATACCAGTATAGGCTACAGTAGATGACAGTATATGTTACAGTAGATGACAGTATAGGCTACAGTAGATGACAGTATAGGCTACAGTAGATGACAGTATATGTTACAGTAGATGACAGTATAGGCTACAGTAGATGACAGTATATGTTACAGTAGATGACAGTATAGGCTACAGTAGATGACAGTATATGTTACAGTAGATGACAGTATAGGCTACAGTAGATGACAGTATAGGCTACAGTAGATGACAGTATAGGCTACAGTAGATGACAGTATAGGCTACAGTAGATAACAGTATAGGTTACAGTAGATGACAGTATAGGCTACAGTAGATGACAGTATAGACTACAGTAGATAACAGTATAGCTACAGTAGATGACAGTATAGGCTACAGTAGATAACAGTATAGGTTACAGTAGATGACAGTATAGGCTACAGTAGATAACAGTATAGGTTACAGTAGATGACAGTATAGGCTACAGTAGATGACAGTATAGCTACAGTAGATGACAGTATAGGCTACAGTAGATGACAGTATAGGCTACAGTAGATGACAGTATAGCTACAGTAGATGACAGTATAGGTTACAGTAGATGACAGTATAGGTTACAGTAGATGACAGTATAGGCTACAGTAGATGACAGTATAGGTTACAGTAGATGACAGTATAGGTTACAGTAGATGACAGTATAGGTTACAGTAGATGACAGTATAGGTTACAGTAGATGACAGTATAGGCTACAGTAGATGACAGTATAGGTTACAGTAGATGACAGTATAGGCTACAGTAGATGACAGTATAGGCTACAGTAGATAACAGTATATGCTACAGTAGATAACAGTATAGCTACAGTAGATGACAGTATAGGTTACAGTAGATGACAGTATAGGTTACAGTAGATGACAGTATAGGTTACAGTAGATAACAGTATAGGTTACAGTAGATGACAGTATAGGCTACAGTAGATGACAGTATAGCTACAGTAGATGACAGTATAGGCTACAGTAGATGACAGTATAGGTTACAGTAGATGACAGTATAGGCTACAGTAGATGACAGTATAGGCTACAGTAGATAACAGTATAGGCTACAGTAGATAACAGTATAGCTACAGTAGATGACAGTATAGGTTACAGTAGATGACAGTATAGGTTACAGTAGATGACAGTATAGGCTACAGTAGATGACAGTATAGGCTACAGTAGATGACAGTATAGGCTACAGTAGATAACAGTATAGGTTACAGTAGATGACAGTATAGGCTACAGTAGATAACAGTATAGGCTACAGTAGATGACAGTATAGCTACAGTAGATGACAGTATAGGCTACAGTAGATAACAGTATAGGTTACAGTAGATAACAGTATAGGCTACAGTAGATAACAGTATAGGTTACAGTAGATGACAGTATAGGTTACAGTAGATACCAGTATAGGCTACAGTAGATGACAGTATATGTTACAGTAGATGACAGTATAGGCTACAGTAGATGACAGTATAGGCTACAGTAGATGACAGTATATGTTACAGTAGATGACAGTATAGGCTACAGTAGATGACAGTATATGTTACAGTAGATGACAGTATAGGCTACAGTAGATGACAGTATATGTTACAGTAGATGACAGTATAGGCTACAGTAGATGACAGTATAGGTTACAGTAGATGACAGTATAGGTTACAGTAGATACCAGTATAGGCTACAGTAGATGACAGTATATGTTACAGTAGATGACAGTATAGGCTACAGTAGATGACAGTATAGGCTACAGTAGATAACAGTATAGCTACAGTAGATAACAGTATAGGCTACAGTAGATAACAGTATATGTTACAGTAGATGACAGTATAGGCTACAGTAGATAACAGTATAGGCTACAGTAGATAACAGTATATGTTACAGTAGATGACAGTATAGGTTACAGTAGATGACAGTATATGTTACAGTAGATAACAGTATAGGTTACAGTAGATGACAGTATAGCTACAGTAGATGACAGTATAGGCTACAGTAGATGACAGTATAGGTTACAGTAGATGACAGTATAGGTTACAGTAGATGACAGTATAGGTTACAGTAGATGACAGTATAGGCTACAGTAGATGACAGTATAGGCTACAGTAGATGACAGTATAGGCTACAGTAGATGACAGTATAGGTTACAGTAGATGACAGTATAGGTTACAGTAGATGACAGTATAGGTTACAGTAGATGACAGTATAGCTACAGTAGATGACAGTATAGGCTACAGTAGATGACAGTATAGGTTACAGTAGATGACAGTATAGGTTACAGTAGATGACAGTATAGGTTACAGTAGATGACAGTATAGGCTACAGTAGATGACAGTATAGGCTACAGTAGATGACAGTATAGGCTACAGTAGATAACAGTATAGGTTACAGTAGATAACAGTATATGTTACAGTAGATAACAGTATAGCTACAGTAGATGACAGTATAGGCTACAGTAGATGACAGTATAGCTACAGTAGATAAAAGTATAGGCTACAGTAGATGACAGTATAGGTTACAGTAGATGACAGTATAGCTACAGTAGATAACAGTATAGCTACAGTAGATAACAGTATAGGTTACAGTAGATGACAGTATAGGCTACAGTAGATAACAGTATATGTTACAGTAGATAACAGTATAGCTACAGTAGATGACAGTATAGGCTACAGTAGATGACAGTATAGCTACAGTAGATAACAGTATAGCTACAGTAGATAACAGTATAGGTTACAGTAGATGACAGTATAGGCTACAGTAGATAACAGTATATGTTACAGTAGATAACAGTATAGCTACAGTAGATGCCAGTATAGGCTACAGTAGATGACTATAGCTACAGTAGATAACAGTATAGGCTACAGTAGATAACAGTATATGTTACAGTAGATGACAGTATAGGCTACAGTAGATAACAGTATAGGCTACAGTAGATAACAGTATAGGTTACAGTAGATGACAGTATAGCTACAGTAGATAACAGTATATGCTACAGTAGATGACAGTATAGGCTACAGTAGATGACAGTATAGGTTACAGTAGATGACAGTATAGGTTACAGTAGATGACAGTATAGGTTACAGTAGATGACAGTATAGGTTACAGTAGATGACAGTATAGCTACAGTAGATAACAGTATATGCTACAGTAGATGACAGTATAGGCTACAGTAGATGACAGTATAGGTTACAGTAGATGACAGTATAGGTTACAGTAGATGACAGTATAGGTTACAGTAGATGACAGTATAGGCTACAGTAGATGACAGTATAGGTTACAGTAGATGACAGTATAGGTTACAGTAGATAACAGTATAGGCTACAGTAGATGCCAGTATAGGCTACAGTAGATGACAGTATAGGTTACAGTAGATGACAGTATAGGTTACAGTAGATGACAGTATAGCTACAGTAGATAACAGTATAGGCTACAGTAGATGACAGTATAGCTACAGTAGATAACAGTATAGGCTACAGTAGATGACAGTATAGCTACAGTAGATAACAGTATATGTTACAGTAGATAACAGTATAGGTTACAGTAGATGACAACAGTATAGGCTACAGTAGATGACAGTATAGCTACAGTAGATGACAGTATAGGCTACAGTAGATGACAGTATAGGCTACAGTAGATGACAGTATAGGTTACAGTAGATAACAGTATAGGTTACAGTAGATGACAGTATAGCTACAGTAGATGACAGTATAGGCTACAGTAGATGACAGTATAGGCTACAGTAGATGACAGTATATGTTACAGTAGATAACAGTATAGGCTACAGTAGATAACAGTATATGTTACAGTAGATAACAGTATAGCTACAGTAGATGACAGTATAGGCTACAGTAGATGACAGTATAGCTACAGTAGATAACAGTATAGGCTACAGTAGATAACAGTATATGTTACAGTAGATGACAGTATAGGCTACAGTAGATAACAGTATAGGCTACAGTAGATAACAGTATATGTTACAGTAGATAACAGTATAGGTTACAGTAGATGACAGTATAGGCTACAGTAGATGACAGTATAGGTTACAGTAGATGACAGTATAGCTACAGTAGATAACAGTATATGCTACAGTAGATGACAGTATAGGCTACAGTAGATGACAGTATAGGTTACAGTAGATGACAGTATAGGTTACAGTAGATGACAGTATAGGTTACAGTAGATGACAGTATAGGCTACAGTAGATGACAGTATAGGTTACAGTAGATGACAGTATAGGTTACAGTAGATAACAGTATAGGCTACAGTAGATGACAGTATAGGCTACAGTAGATGACAGTATAGGTTACAGTAGATGACAGTATAGGTTACAGTAGATGACAGTATAGCTACAGTAGATAACAGTATAGCTACAGTAGATGACAGTATAGGCTACAGTAGATGACAGTATAGGCTACAGTAGATGACAGTATAGCTACAGTAGATGACAGTATAGCTACAGTAGATAACAGTATAGGCTACAGTAGATGACAGTATAGCTACAGTAGATAACAGTATAGGCTACAGTAGATGACAGTATAGCTACAGTAGATGACAGTATAGGCTACAGTAGATGACAGTATAGCTACAGTAGATGACAGTATAGCTACAGTAGATGACAGTATAGGCTACAGTAGATGACAGTATAGGCTACAGTAGATGACAGTATAGGCTACAGTAGATGACAGTATAGCTACAGTAGATGACAGTATAGCTACAGTAGATGACAGTATAGGCTACAGTAGATGACAGTATAGGCTACAGTAGATAACAGTATAGCTACAGTAGATGACAGTATAGGCTACAGTAGATGACAGTATAGCTACAGTAGATGACAGTATAGCTACAGTAGATAACAGTATAGGCTACAGTAGATGACAGTATAGCTACAGTAGATAACAGTATAGGCTACAGTAGATGACAGTATAGCTACAGTAGATGACAGTATAGCTACAGTAGATGACAGTATAGGCTACAGTAGATGACAGTATAGGCTACAGTAGATAACAGTATAGGCTACAGTAGATAACAGTATAGGCTACAGTAGATAACAGTATAGGCTACAGTAGATGACAGTATAGGTTACAGTAGATAACAGTATAGGCTACAGTAGATGACAGTATAGGCTACAGTAGATGACAGTATAGCTACAGTAGATGACAGTATAGGCTACAGTAGATGACAGTATAGGCTACAGTAGATAACAGTATAGGCTACAGTAGATAACAGTATATGTTACAGTAGATAACAGTATAGGTTACAGTAGATGACAGTATAGGCTACAGTAGATAACAGTATAGGCTACAGTAGATAACAGTATAGGCTACAGTAGATGACAGTATAGGCTACAGTAGATGACAGTATAGGCTACAGTAGATAACAGTATAGCTACAGTAGATGACAGTATAGCTACAGTAGATAACAGTATAGGCTACAGTAGATGACAGTATAGCTACAGTAGATGACAGTATAGGCTACAGTAGATAACAGTATATGTTACAGTAGATAACAGTATAGGTTACAGTAGATGACAGTATAGGTTACAGTAGATGACAGTATAGCTACAGTAGATAACAGTATAGGCTACAGTAGATGACAGTATAGCTACAGTAGATGACAGTATAGGTTACAGTAGATAACAGTATAGGCTACAGTAGATGACAGTATAGGCTACAGTAGATGACAGTATAGGTTACAGTAGATGACAGTATAGGTTACAGTAGATGACAGTATAGGCTACAGTAGATGACAGTATAGCTACAGTAGATGACAGTATAGGCTACAGTAGATGACAGTATAGGCTACAGTAGATGGCAGTATAGGTTACAGTAGATGACAGTATAGGCTACAGTAGATGACAGTATAGGTTACAGTAGATGACAGTATAGGCTACAGTAGATGACAGTATAGGCTACAGTAGATGGCAGTATAGGTTACAGTAGATGACAGTATAGCTACAGTAGATGACAGTATAGGCTACAGTAGATGACAGTATAGCTACAGTAGATGACAGTATAGGCTACAGTAGATGGCAGTATAGGTTACAGTAGATGACGACAGTATAGGCTACAGTAGATGACAGTATATCTACAGTAGATGACAGTATAGGCTACAGTAGATGGCAGTATAGGTTACAGTAGATGACAACAGTATAGGCTACAGTAGATGACAGTATATCTACAGTAGATGACAGTATAGGCTACAGTAGATGACAGTATAGCTACAGTAGATGGCAGTATAGGTTACAGTAGATGACAACAGTATAGGTTACAGTAGATGACAGTATATCTACAGTAGATGACAGTATAGGCTACAGTAGATGGCAGTATAGGTTACAGTAGATGACGACAGTATAGGCTACAGTAGATGACAGTATATCTACAGTAGATGACAACAGTATACACAACTACATTCGATTTAAGACTTTCAGAGAGGCATCACGGAAGGAATAGAGCAAGTGTGGGTTATGTGTCTAACTACAGTTATATGATACAAGAGATACAATTCTCCAAATTTAAAGCTGCACTTTGTAGTTTTGGGAAAGAGGTTTGAACCTCTGAAAAGTCAAGATGGCATCATACAGTATATTATTAGAACTGAGTTAATGGGGTCGGCTGGGTATAGCGTAGAGGTCTAAGCATTCGCCTCCCACCGCAGAGACTCTGGGTTCGATTCCCATTGTCAGCGGTACCTCTGGCTTGGTCAGTCGTCCCTACGAACACAATTGGAGTGTTTGTGGGTGGGACGACGTCAGTGAGTTCTGGTCATTGCAATAACGACTCCTACTGGTCAGTCGGGGTACCTGTTCAGCAGGGAGGGGGTCTGGGGGAGATGGCATGAACCTCTGTGCGCATTACGCTCTAGAATAGCTTAGCACGATGAATGGAAGCGGATAGTGTCAGTTAGCCCAGGCATTGTCCAACTAACACCTCTCCCGAAGGTTAACCGGCACTGTCCGCTTCCATTCATTGTGCTAAGCTAGGCTAACGTGCAGCCAAATAGCTTTCTACTGAATGCACAGAGAGGAAACTGGTATCTATCTTTGTGTCTCTCCCTAGAGAAGATGGTAAGCTAATTTCCCAAAATGTTGGCGTGTTCCTTTAACTGTTTTGTTTTGGTCTGATGTGTGGGTTGAAGTTTACTAACTTATTATACTGTGAGTTTCTCCAGACCTCTCTTGGTGTCAGGTGTGGCCAGCAGTAGCAACCCCTTCCCCCATACCCACTGAAACCCAATCCACACATTAGCCCAAAACAACAAAGCGCAGTACCATGTCGTCATCTTTTGCCTAGAGGTCACTGTTTGATGACATCATAGATTCTACCTTTAACCTATCGATTTTGGAACCGTTTAGGAACTGGCATCGTACCAAAATGTTGTTTGTTATTTGTGTGTTGTTGTGTGTGTGTAGTTGTGTAACTGCTTGTGTTGTTTCTGTAGTGGAGGATGCTGAATACATGATCATGAGCTGTCCATCATCATCTCCTAGCAACGACCTCACAGACACACCTGGCTCAGGTACAGTTCAATTAGACACAGTTAAATTACACTGGACTGACTGACGGACGGACTGACACTCATCCTGTGTGTGTGTGTGTGTGTGTGCGTGTGTGTGTGTCTGTGTGTGTGTGTGTGTGTGTGTGTGTGTGTGTGTGTGTGTGTGTGTGTCTTGTGTGTGTGTGTGTATCTACAGAATGTGTTCTCCAGTCCTGCAGTGATCCAGTCTCTCAACTGGAGTCCAGAAAAGGGGTGAGTCACCTCTGTCTCTCTGGTTTAACTAGACCCCGATATCCTCTGTCTCTCTGGTTTAACTAGACCCTGATGTCCTCTGTCTCTCTGGTTTAACTAGACCCTGATGTCCTCTGTCTCTCTGGTTTAACTAGACCCTGATGTCCTCTGTCTCTCTGGTTTAACTAGACCCTGATATCCTCTGTCTCTCTGGTTTAACTAGACCCTGAAATCCTCTGTCTCTCTGGTTTAACTAGACCCTGAAATCCTCTGTCTCTCTGGTTTAACTAGACCCTGATATCCTCTGTCTCTCTGGTTTAACTAGACCCCGATGTCCTCTCTGTCTCTCTGGTTTAACTAGACCCTGATATCCTCTCTGTCTCTCTGGTTTAACTAGACCCTGATATCCTCTCTGTCTCTCTGGTTTAACTAGACCCTGATGTCCTCTCTGTCTCTCTGGTTTAACTAGACCCTGATGTCCTCTGTCTCTCTGGTTTAACTAGACCCTGATGTCCTCTCTGTCTCTCTGGTTTAACTAGACCCTGATGTCCTCTCTGTCTCTCTGGTTTAACTAGACCCTGATATCCTCTCTGTCTCTCTGGTTTAACTATACCCTGATGTCCTCTGTCTCTCTGGTTTAACTAGACCCTGATATCCTCTGTCTCTCTGGTTTAACTATACCCTGATGTCCTCTCTGTCTCTCTGGTTTAACTAGACCCTGATATCCTCTGTCTCTCTGGTTTAACTATACCCTGATATCCTCTCTGTCTCTCTGGTTTAACTATACCCTGATGTCCTCTCTGTCTCTCTGGTTTAACTAGACCCTGATATCCTCTCAGCCTATCTGGTTTAACTAGACCCTGATGTAGGGGTGGGCAATATGACGATATTAAATAAATATCAGGTACAGTTCATTAACGATACACTTTTTAAACATATCGTGGACATCGTGATGTTTTGCACAAATCCTCACGTCAGTTTCTAAGCTGCCGCGGCTGAGATGAGACTTACTTTAGCACAGCACTTTCCTTTCTCCCTCACACAGACACACACACTCGCCCAATGTACGTCACGTACACACACTCAGAGACAGAGAGGCGGTAACTAAGTTAGCTGCTAACTAAGCTAAGCTAACTAACGTTAGCCGCTAACCCTGGAAACGCTCACAGGGGAGTGATCCACGACACTAGTTCCATTAGTGGGGAAAGGGGGGGTTATATTGACGAGGCTTGACAACAGAGGTTTATAGAATCATCATGTTGGCGTGACTGTATCCATCAAAGGGTTAAATCATGCATTTTTAAGTGCTTTAGAGGAAATGTCAAAATATTGCAATATATATCGTGTATCGTGATAGAGCAAACAAATATTGTGATATCATTTAGAGGCCATATCGCCCAGCCCTACCCTGATGTCCTACCCTGAGGTCTCTGATACTGTGGTGGTCTCTCTGACACTGTCTGTGTGTCTCTGATACTGTGGTGGTATCTCTGATACTGTGGTGGTCTCTGATACTGTGGTGGTATCTCTGATACTGTGGTGGTCTCTGATACTCTCTATGTGTCTCTACTTGTTGGAGTTATTTCAGCAGACTGTGAGTGGATTCTTCATATGTTTGAATAACAGGCAGAATGGTTGTACTGCCAGGACAATGTGTGAATGTCCTAAAGATAGAACAAGACCAACACTCACTCTGGTCTGGTCAGAGAGAGAGAGAGTAGTCTATAGTATAGTATAATAGAGTATAATAGAGTAGAGTAAAAATGGGATATAATAGAAAATAACTGTGCTGAGTTGCACCAGCTATGCCTATAGGTTATCTCCTAAGGTTGACACTAGATACTTAGCAGCTACTAGTTAAGTTAAATCAGCTACTGGTTAAGTGAAAGCAGCTACTGGTTAAGTTAAAGCAGCTACTGGTTAAGTTAAAGCAGCTACTGGTTAAGTTAAATCAGCTACTGGTTAAGTTAAATCAGCTACTGGTTGCACCACAGTTACTTGGGGCAGAACCTAACTAGTTTGGATGTAAAGTAATGACATTAAGTAACTAAGATGAGTGGCCAATCGGCGATCAGATAATGTCACGGTTACCGTGCGCATCAGCTTGTTGGCTGGCTTGAGCCACTTGGCATCATAGCACATTGTAATAAGCTAGATCGTTATTGAAATATCATATCAATAAATTGGGTTTCTCCTGGATTACTGTGTTGCTAATTAATGAAGGAATGATGCTGTGTGGCAGACAAATGTCTCTGTGAGTAGTTACATCTCTGCACTGCTTTTATTTTAGTGATGCGTAAATCACAACTTAGTACGAATTTACGTTATGGTAAAACAGGCTGGAGAAGAGAAGAGGAGAGGAGAGGAGAGGAGAGGAGAGGAGAGGAGAGGAGAGGAGAGGAGAGAATTCCTTAGAGAGCAGCCAGCAGTGTGTTTGTAGAGATGATAACAGAGTGTGTCTGCAGGCAGGAACCACTAACCCTCCTGACCCTCTCCCTCTAACCTTAATGACAGAGGAGGGAGAGGGAGAGAGAGAGATGCAGAGAAGATGGAAGGGAGAGAGAGAGATGCAGAGAAGATGGAAGGGAGAGATAGGAGGAGAGAGGGAGAATGGTCTGTGATGTGGAACGCTAATAACAGGCTCACTGAACCACTGAAGGTTTTGCACAGTATGTATGCACTGTATATGTGTGTGTGTGTGTGTGTATATATATATATATATATATATATGGTTGTGTGTGTGTGCTAGGGGTGGGTAGTTGACCTATGGTTGTGTGTGTGTGTGTGTGTGTGTGTGTGTGTGTGTGTGTGTGTGTGTGTGTGTGTGTGTGTGTGTGTGTGTGTGTGTGTGTGTGTGTGTGTGTGTGTGTGTGTGTGTGTGTGTGTGTGTGTGTGTGTGTGTGTGTGTGTGTGTGTGTGTGTGTGTGTGTATATGTGTGTGTGCTAATGGTGGGTAGCTGACCTATGGTTGTGTGTGTGTATTAGGGGTGGGTAGCTGGCCTATGGTTGTGTATATCTGTGTATATATATGTGTGTATTAGGGGAGGGTAGCTGGCCTATGGTTGTGTATATGTGTGAGTACTAAGGGTGGGTAGCTGGCCTATGGTTGTGTAAATGCGTGTACTAGGGGTGGGTAGCTGGCCTATGTGTATATACTGTATGTGTGTACTAATGTTGGGTAGCTGATATACTATGGTTGTGTGTGTGTGTGTGTACAGGGCTTACAGTGCGAGCATTTCAGTCGCATTTGCCCCTAAAAATGTATTTGTGCGAACCAAAAAAATAATTTAGGAGCACAGTGTGCGAGTAATAGTAATAGACACAGAGCAGCGCGGACCAGTTCTGTAACAACTCATCTCGCGAGTCACTCTGTTTCTATGTAGAACGAAAACTCCACTATCAACGGGTCCAATGGTCTAACATGCTTTGCATCCTCGCCATTCCTCTGTATCCATGTCACACTAAAAACCTTAACTAATGTTAGCTGCTAACTTTAACTAAGCTAACCTGCTAACGCTAACTACTGTAAGCTATCATTGGGAACTGAGGCATACAATAGTGAGGGAAGGGGGGGCTGAGAGTCTCTCTCTCTCTCTCTCTCTCTCTCTCTCTCTCTCTCTCTCTCTCTCTCTCTCCTCTCTCCTCTGTCTGAACCTATTTCATTCAAAAGGAAGATATTGATGGACAGTAGCTAGTATAGAAAGTATAGCTCAGCAGCTGTAATGGAATAATTTTTTAGAATTTTTTATTATTTAGGTTTCAATCGCGTTACAATTATAATGAATTAAATAATTGTATAAAAAAATTTCCATGTTCTGTCATCTAATAATATATTCCATTACCTTTCTTATCTGTATCGAAGTCTAAATGTTGGTATCGTGAGAACACTACAACATACAAAAGCAGCTTGACACCTCAATAAGCACCAAATCAAACATCCTGACGCAGCGACGATCGTAGCTGGTGATTTCAACCAGGCGAATTTGAAAAAAGTCCTTTTTTCAACACATGGCCTGCTCCACAAGAGGGGGAAACACACTCGACCACTGTTACACCCCGTTCAGAGCCGGCTACAAGGCTCTAGCGCAGGGGTGGGCAATTATTTTTCCCGGGGGGCCGAATGAGCAACTGAAAATATGTTGGAGGGCCGGGCCAAAATTCCAAACTCAATTATGCATAATATAAATTTTATTTCTATATAAAAAGCAGTAAATGGCATTGTTTTGACCCCTGGTAAGAGTGTATGTTATTATTTGGCAATTAAAAGGTGAGGTTAGCTTTCAAAAATATCATTTATTCAAATAGAATTTATTTCCAAAATGATAAACAAAACGTGAAACATTAATAACAAAGGGCATGTATGAAAAAGTGCTATACAAATAAAGTTATTATTTTGAGTTTCATATACTATTGAAACAAGGATTTTCTTAGCTTTCTAAAGACACCACATCATCTTATAGCCAAAATAAACAAGACATGACACTGAACTGTGTAAAGAAAAGTGTCCCAGTAGCCTTTTTGACTTTACATGTCTATATTAAACATTTAATGTTTTCAGAACTGTGCAAAAAAAAAGAAAAGAAAAAGATCAAGTGTCCCATTTCACTTGTTATATTTCCACATTTTAGTGTTCTTCAGCTCTTTTTTTTTTTCATTCAGTGTGATAAATCCAGTCTCTGTTGAGCTTTAACAAGTCCATCAAAGTCAGGTTGCATGTCTGAGGTGGAGATGCGAAGCACAGCTGCCAGATGTTCATCAGTGAGAGAGGATCTGTACCTGGACTTGGTAAACGTCATGACTGAGAATGTCTGTTCACATATAGGTGGATCCAAAGAGAACCAACATCTTCTGAGCATGTCTCCTCATGTTTGGAAAGTTCTCCTCCTTGAGAGCAGAGTAGAACTCTAGCAGTGATGCTGACTTAAAGTGCTCTTTCAGTAGTGAATCAGACTGCAGGTCAATGAGTTCAAGCTGAACATCAGTGGGTGCACTATCAACACTGCAGGTAAAGGGAGAGGAAACTAGCTGCATTTCATCCTCAACCTTTTTGAAATCTTGAAAACGCCTTGAAAATTCATCATGCAGTGCTCCCAACATGGATGAGTACCTGTGCCGGTGATCAGCTGATGGTTTGACTTCTTTCAGGGTTTTCATGTGTTTGAGATTGTTGCTGCCTAGTTGCCTTGAAATTAATTGCAACTTTGTCATGAAGGCTTTCACATGGCTATGCATTTCATGAGCAAAAATGCCCTTGCCCTGCAGTTGTGTGTTCAGTAGGGATGGGTACCGTTCACATTTGAACCGATACAGTACCGGTACCTGTAAATCGATACCGGTACCCAACGGTACCTTTTTTCTGTACTTTAGTCTCTAAAAATTGAATCTACCTACCTCAGTTGTGAAAAAAGAAATCCAAACTTAATAACCACACTTTTGACCGTTTTCGGCTTGCCCCGACTGCTTTGTTGTTGAATCAAGTCAAATCCTAGGTAAGCGTATATTGTGCGTGTGAACGTTGACATGAAAAGAAAAAAGTAAAAAAAAAAAAAAATGTAAAAAAAAAATATTAAAAGAAAATATTCTTTTAATTTATTTTTTATTTTATTTTTATTATCATGTAATCTTTCGCGGGCCGGTCAGAATCATCCCGCGGGCCGTACAATGCCCAGGTCTGCTCTAGCGGCTCCACCATTGATGGGTGCTACAAGCTCAAGCGATCACGACTCCATCTTGTTAATTCCGGCTTACAAACAAAGATCACGTGACGCCGTCGTGTCACGTGAGACAAAAAAAATTTACAGACGAATCAGAGGCCACGCTTCAGGACGCGCTCGCAGACACGGATTGGAATATGTTTCAAGGAAGCGCCAGTGACGTCAGCGAGCTCGCGGACACCGTGGTGAGCTACATAACAACAATAGCTGATAGTATTGTCCCCACGAAAAAGGTGCGGGTTTTCCCAAACCAGAAACCGTGGGTGGACAGTACTATCAGAGCAGCTCTGAACTCTCGCACCACTGCTTACAACCGGGGCAGAGAGTCAGGAAACATGGAGGAGTATAAGGCTTCAGTCTATACCATAGGTGTCAAACTCACGGCCCGCGGGCCAAATGCGGCCCGCCACGTCATTTGATGTGGCCCCCCAAGAGCTCTAATACATTTTTTTTTTTTTTTTTACATTAATCTTGGGTTAAAAAATAGCGGTGTTAAAATAATTGTGGGTTAATGCGTTAATAAAGCTTTGACAGCCTTAGTTATTACACATTCTTACACATACATGTGTGTTTAAGATCTGAGGTATTGATGAAGTAACAAAGGAAAAAAGCCAAAAGCACTTACTCCTCAGACATTATTTGACAATTTTACAGCCCAAAATACAAAAAAGATCCAGGTGGAATAGGTAACAAAGGGTTGAAGAAATATTGTCTGAACTGTCAGATGCAAGCTGGCTGTGTGACATAACCGAGCATCTCGCTCAATTGAATAAGAAGCTGTAGGGACGCAAACAAGTCCCACCCAAAACTTGACCAATATAGTTGTGAACTGAGACAACCCTTATTTTGTCATTTTTAAGTACAGTTACAGTTGTGTGTTCATGCAGACACATAATAGCAATTTCTTTACGAATTGAAAATGGGGGACCCTGATGTAAACAAGTCGAAAGTCTTTCTCTGGTCTGCATCCCCTTAACAATTGTGTGTATTGAGCTGTACTGTACTGTACCCATTCTGCAATCTGTTAATTAAAGTTAATTAAACTATCTTCCATTAGTTGGATGTATGGCCTCTGCAAGGTTGTGTGCAGCCATTTGTTTGTGTAACATCTGCTACATCTGTCCCACGTGTTCTTTGCAGCTCACAGGTGTTAGTTCTGCCCCTCTTGACTGTGACAAAAAGGTTTTGAACAAACTTAATGTCATAGCTTGTATTTGATGATATTCTTCTTTGTTATTTACTTGAATGGTTTGATCATTGATTGATGGAGTAATATGGGGTTCTGATAAACTAAAATGATTTGTTAAAATAACATAAGCTAACATATATTTTTACATCTATGCAAATGCATAATGCAATATGTATAACTTGAATAAGTAATAAATACAGAAACAACATGTTTAACAATATGTAAATGAGTAGCTACATTTATTTTACATTACATTAACATGTATACGGTCTTTGGCCCTTTGAGGGCAACCATAATGCTGATGTGGCCCTCTGTGAAAATGAGTTTGACACCCCTGGTCTATACTCTGCGCAAGGCTGTAAAACTTGCAAAACGGACATATGCTGATAAACTGGAGACACAAATGGCACAAAACGACACAAGAGGCTTATGGCGGGGACTGAGGACAATAACTGATTACAAAGTCAGCGCCCCCTCAATGGGGAGCGACGACGCCTCTCTCGCGGACAAACTCAACTCTTTCTACGCTCGGTTTGGTGTAGACGGTGGCGCCGCTGGCTCAACGGCTAGTGACGTCACTGGCGCGCCAGCTGTTGTGGGGGGGGGAGGCAGCCGCGGGGGGGCGGGGACGCTCTCTCGTTGTCGGAACACAGTGTGAGAAGAGCATTTATGCAGGTGAACACCAGGAAAGCGGCTGGCCCAGATGGTATAACAGGACGCATACTTAAGTCCTGTGCCAACCAGCTAGCCCCGGTGTTCACCGCCATATTTAATCAATCCCTGGCGGAGTCAGTGGTCCCTGCCTGCTTCAAGATGTCTACCATCATCCCTGTACCGAAGAAACCCTCCCCAACATGTCTCAATGACTACAGACCAGTGGCACTCACCTCTGTGGTCATGAAATGTTTCGAGAGGCTGGTCAAGGATCACATTTGTGCCTCCCTCCCCAGTGATATGGACCCTATGCAATTTGCATACAGGACAAACAGGTCCACTGACGACGCGGTCTCCCAGGTACTGCACAGCACCCTCTCTCACCTTGACCGCCAGAAGGGGGGCTATGTGAGACTGTTGTTCATTGACTACAGCTCAGCGTTCAACACCATAGTCCCCACCAGACTGGTGGACAAGCTGATCGAGCTGGGTCTGAGCTCCGCCCTGAGCGCCTGGGTACTGGACTTTCTGAGTGAAAGACCCCAGGCGGTCAGGGTGGGGGGTCAGACCTCCAACACCATCACCCTGAGCATCGGGTCCCCCCAGGGCTGTGTTCTGAGCCCCCTGCTGTACTCACTCTACACACACGATTGTGTGGCCAAGTTCAGCTCCAACTCCTTAGTGAAGTTTGCAGACGACACGGTGGTGGTGGGGCTGATCTCGGACAACGACGAGAAGGCCTACCGGGAGGAGGTTGAGGTACTGGAACGCTGGTGCCAGGACAACAGCCTGCTCCTGAACATTGGTAAAACCAAGGAGCTGATCGTGGATTATAGGAGAGGACAGCAGGAGACACACACACCACTGATGATAAACGGGGCTACCGTGGACAGGGTGAGCAGCTTTAAGTACCTGGGGGTCCACATCTCAGAGGATCTGACATGGTCAACACACATAGACACAGACGTAAAAAAGGCGAAGCAGCGCCTCTACCACCTGAGACAGTTAAGGAAGTTCAGAGTATCGGGGAAGATACTCCAGTCCTTCTACTCCGGAGCTGTAGAGAGCATCTTGACTGGAAACATCACTGCCTGGTATGGAAACAGCACGGCACAGGACAAGAAGGCCCTACAGAGAGTGGTGCGGTCAGCCGAGCGTACCACGGGTATTGCACTACCTCCCCTGCAGGTCCTATACAACAAGAGGTGCAAATCCAGAGCCTGCAGAATAATGAAAGACGCTGTGCACGCTCACACACTAGCAGCCACTTTAACATGAGCAGGCACACACTCATGCTGCACACGCCCACACTTATGGCCAAAAAGGAAAGGTCACTTTAAAAATAGTATAGCAACAGTAACAGTACTACCAAAGGACCTAGCATGTCCTATATGCTCTGTAAATAACTATGTACAGATACCGAGATGTCCCACCATGTTACCTGTTTATTGCACAATGTTGTTTTTTATTGGATTCTATTATATATTGTACCACTGTATTGCACATCGTTGCGGGCAAGACCACCCGCATTTCATTGTATACTTGTATGCCGTGACAAATAAAACTCTTGACTTGACTTGACTTGATATCCCTTGCGTCTAGTAGGTATGGACCAATGTGTGATTTTGGTGGTATGTGCTATTGCACAGATGTTTGTCCCTTAGTATGCACACGCACGCATGCACAGTATAATATGCATGTAATAAATAGTTTGTTAATAAACTCTGTGTTACTTGAAAAATGTTCACTGTGCCCCTAAATTTCTTTGTGTGCTCTTAATCTTTTTATTTAGGAGCACATGTGCTCCTTGGGAAAAAGGTTAGCGTAGAGCCCTGGGCCCTCATTCATCAATAGTGTGCGTAGAACATTTCTATTTCCACACGTAAGCACGGAATGTAGAACTAGTGTACGCACAGGGAAGTCGGGATTCATCACACGGTGCGTAAGCAGGCTCTATGCTCCTCCGTGTTGATGAATACCACTTTGTTCTACCGTCAATGCTCGTGCATGTTTATCCATATATGGTCATGAAAATGAGGAAACACCCCCCATGGGATGTGAAATAATGGACTGACCCGAGCGGGACTCTGAGAAACTCCACGGAGAATTCACTGCTGTCGAACCAAGAAGACACTATCGCGTATTATGGGATAAATAAAAGGCGGATTTGTAAACGGTGATGTCAGATATCAACGGCTCCCTAAGACCATAATTGCTGCAATTCTGCCTGGACAGCTCAAAATACTAATAAAGACCACTGTTTGGCGTTGGTTGTGTGTCATTATAACCGTGCTGTAATATGAATGCCTTTATTAGTTGTGTTCGATTGGCTATATGATTTTTAGAGGCATCTATTTTGTTGTCGGCTAATAAAGACCGCGCTGGAATATGACTGCCTTTTCCCGTGTTGTTTGATTAATACCCAGGGGCAGGGATTAAAGTTCTCCTCAATTCTATTCCAAATCGCGATGGATCTTCCGTCAATTTTCTACCTGCTGCATATGATTTCTAGAGGCATACTACAATCTATTTTGATGTCAGTATTGGGTAGCCTATATAAACAATATAATACGAGAGCATATAAGAACAATGAATCTCACTGCATGTATGGTAGCCTGCCTTTCAATACATGAACTTGAATTCCATCATGTTTGTGTGCGGGACTCACAAGGCTGTTGTCACAATGGGTGGTACCGGTGTACAGTAATAATAACAGTCCACACAATATCACGATCCATGTTCTATTAGGACATGATCTGTGACGACAAATGTTCTAGAATGTTTGATTAAGATATCATACTCTGACAGCATGCCTATGAGCAACAAAAACGCGAACTTGAATCCCATCATATAGTCTGTCCACTATCTGCATGGTGTCATTGCAATGCGTTTTCTATTATTTCTTATACAGTAAAAAGGGGGAAGAACACTATATTCATATGACTTATTCTGCTTACAGCTTCGAAATTCCACTTGTTTCGTTTAACGTAAAGCCTTTTAAATATAATCAAAACGTTCCCGTGTTTCGGCGGTCTGTGCGCAAAATAATAACGAGTTGAGCTTTATGATTTATGATGAATTGAAAATGGGGGACCCTGATGTAAACAAGACGAAAGTTGGTCTGCATCCCCAATTAACAATTGTATGTACTGAGCTGTACTGTACTGTACCCATTCTGCAATCTGTTAATAAACTTTTCAATCAATCAATCAATCAAGCTACGCGGAGCGCAGTCAGTCAGTAGCCTACACCCCGTATATTCCGATAACGCTATATAAACCATGCTGCATTCATTCTGAGAGAAAGATCTATTATTCCAAATGCTATTTATAGGGTTTTGACCATAATTACACTACTGTTGCTATTTTACAATGAACTATAATGAACTACGGTTCGTACAGAACATGCCAGTGTTATTATGCACAGAAGCTCATTTCCTTGTTGTAATAATATATTCTACCACTGGGCGTCAGCTAAGTGTGGTCCGAGCTGTGCGTAAATATAAGCACGGAGTCAAGTTCAAATCGAAATTGATGAATCCCACTCTTTGCTTAGAAATGATCGTACGCACAGGGTAAGCACAGATCTGTGCGTAGAACACGTTGATGAATGAGGGCCCTGGTGTATGTGTGTGTATTAGGGGTGGGTAGCTGGCCCTATGGTTGTGTATATGTGTGTGTTTATATGTGTGTATTTGTGTATATATATGTGTGTACTAGGGGTGGGTAGCTGTCACAGGCCACATGAGAGGCTTTTAAAAAAGGACCTTCCAGATGTTTCAACAGACCTTTCTTTTGAAGAGAGTTGGCAGGATGTTATAAGCCAGAGCAGAGTTTCTGACATGTCAGAAACTCTGTGTGTGTGGAGGATGACTTATTTAACCTATGTGCATCAATCATTTTGATAATAATAATAATAATAATAATAATAATAATAATAATAATAATAATAATAATAATAATAATAATAATAATAATAATAATAATAATAATAATAATAAACAACTGTATTTGTAGAGCACCTTTCATACAGGAATTGCAGCCCAAGGTGCTTCACAGCAGTAAAAATAGACATAGAATGAGCACAAAATAGAATTAAAAAATACGATTTTTTTTAAGTTATTTGGGTAATAACAATACGTATGGTTAATGAATTAACAGAATATTATTATACCTGTGGACTAGGTTAGCTGCCTCTTCACACCTGCACACACAGTCTGATAAATACCTGTCTATTGCATTACACCTGTGCTTAGCTAATTAGCTTGACCCAGGCCAGGTGTGGCTGCTTGGATCATCCCCACACCACATACCCCCAACACCTCTCTGCGGGCGGGGAGCACCCTCCAGCTGAAGTCTACCCCCCTGTGGTGCGGAATATGCGTTTTGTATCCATAGATGTTCTAAAAGCATGTTGAACCTCTGTCATATTTGAATCCTTTGTACATATGATTTGATCTACGGATTTAAAGTTACAAATTTTGTTTCTGTGTGTATTCCTGTGTGTGTGTGCGTGTGTGTGTGTGTACTCATGGCAGGAAGTACAATGTTTACATGTGAGGCCATCTCCCTTCTATCTGCCCTCCTATTGGCTGAGAACGATGTGGACACAGGAAGTGGTCGTTCATGGCCCTGATTACCATCTGGCCTACGTGATGACCCATAGAACACTGACACACACACCCACACACACACCACAGTAACACACACACACACACACACACACACACGCACACACCACAGTAATGCACACACACACACACACACACACACACCACAGTAACACACACACCACAGTAACACACACGCACAGACACACACACATCCACACGCAGACACACACACCACAGTAACACACACACACACCACAGTAACACACACGCACGCACACACACCACAGTAACACACACATCACAGTAAAGGCCTCTACATGCTACAGCAACTTCAAAGCAACTTCAACACAACATCAGCGCGATTTCAACGCGCTTGTTTTAGAGGGTCTTGTAGACTGTGTTGCGAGGACGTTGCGTACCTTTCACCCAAATCTAATCTAAACAACCGTTGCGTTGATATTGCGTAGCAGTGATTGGTTGGTAGTGAATGGGGGCGGGGCTGTCATATAATAATATTGGTCCCGCAGCGACGAATACCATCCGCCATTGTTGTAGCCAGCCAGCTAGCGTTGAACTTGATGCTATTCAATGCTCTATCATACCCAACTAACGTTAATGTCATTCAGAATTTATTAACATAGCTACAACAACACACAGTAACGTTAATATAATTACATGCATCATTGTTTACAATGAACGGACGGTGGGGCAGTTCGAAAGGACTGGACACGGACAAGTTGTTAAACAGCAATCAATTAATTTAATATAACAGGTAGTTCAAGCTGCATTTTCGTGCCTACAACCACAGCCACAGGGATATATCCAGCTTTGACGAGCTCTCTCTCCTCCTGCCGATTAAATTCAGCAGCTCTTCCTCGACCTCGAGTGCCTGTAGAGCTGCCAGCTAACGTTAAAACTAACCTAAAGTTACACAAGCAGAATACATCACAAATACTTCCGGTCGGGGGATTTCAAAATAAAAGAGCGACGTCTAAAAGCACCGGAAATACGTTTATTTTGTACATTATCTAACGTTAACACGAACCTAAACTAACTTTAGTTAAACTAACTTTGCGCGTCGATGTTGCAGAAGCATAAATGCAGAGTGTCTACAACACCGTTGCTTTGTCGATGTTGTGGTGCAGTTGCTTTGAAGTTGCTGTAGCATGTAGAGGCCTTAACACACACGCACACACACCACAGTAACACACACGCACACACTCATAGTTCTGCATCTCCTGCGGCTGGATTTATTTGAATCCGTGTCTGCTTCCTGTTTCCTGCTCTCCACCTCTTTCCATCTCTCTCCATCTCTCTCCCTCCCTCTCTCTCCATCCCTCTCTCTATCTCTCTCCCTCCCTCTCTCTGTATCTCTCCATCTCTATCTCCCTTTTTCTCCATCTCTCTCTCTCCCCCTCCCTCTCTTTATATCTCCATCTCTCTCTCTCCATCTCTCTCCCCCTCCCTCTCTCTCTCCCTCTCTCTCTATCTCTCCATCTCTCTCCCCCTCCATCTCTCTCCATCTCTCTCCCTATCTCTCCCTCTCTCTCCCCCTCCCTCTCTCTCTCCATCTCTCTCCATCTCTCTCCATCGCTGGTGCATCTTCTGACAATGGAGCCAAGTTAACACTCTATGCCCACAACGATGGGACTTATAATTGACCAGACTAATTTCACCACACAGCACAAAGGCCCACTAGCTGTGGGGCTTACAGTGGTATGCTTGTCATCAATCATCCGTATTGATCATCAACACTACTCAGAGAATGGCAATAAAAAGCGTGCATCCTATTTTATTAATTTGTCTGTAACAGCCCACAAAACAGCCATGGAGCCAACTGTCTTGTCCTTGCTTCATAATGTTATTCCCAGGGTCTTTCTTGGGCAGTATTGTATGTCCTTTGATAATCCATGACCAGCCAGTCCTTTGATGATCACCACCCTGTTGATTCTTCTGACATTGACCTGCAAAGGTCAGAGTCATTTGAAAAGCTCAATAAATCTGTCTTTTTTACATTTCACCAGTTTTCCATCATGTTGCCTACTTCACACTTCACTGTAAAGTAGGCCTATAACAAAGAAATACGAGTGGCAAGAAAGGACTACTTTTCTAAGATTATCACAGAGAATGCTGGAAACTCTAGAATATTATTCTCCGCCATCAACCAGCTACTCAACACTGCCCCCACCCCCCCACTGTCCTCTGTATCAAAATGTGAAGAACTCGCATTATTCTTCAATAACAAATTAGAGCCATCATTAGTCCTGAAACTAACATGGACACCATCAGCAAACCCTGTGAAAAAGTAACCATATGACGATTTATTTGCATTACATCAACTGAGCTTTCATGGAATGTAACTCCTCCACTTCCTGTATTGACCCTATACCCACAGCATTTTTTAAGCGAATATTCAAGAGTATTTCAAGTCATGTCCTAAAGATTATAAATACATTGCTTCTGACAGGCATTTTCCAAGATGCATTCAAAACAGCCGTCGTAAGACCCTTACTAAAGAAACCCAAACTAGACAGTAATGTACTGACCAACTATAGGCCGATATCCAACCTCCCATTCATCAGCGAGATACTTAAAAAAAAATCTCAATACAACGACTAATATGGTATTAGTCGATATCCTTGCACATTCCTAGTTAACAGGCCATTATGTTTATAACTGTAATGTTAACAGGACATTCTGTCTATAACTGTAATCTTAACAGGACCTTCTGTCTATAACTAATGTTAACAGGACATTCTGTCTAACTGTAATGTTAACAGGACATTCTGTCTATAACTAATGTTAACAGGACATTGTCTATAATTGTAATGTTAACATGACATTCTGTCTAACTATAATGTTAACAGGACATTTTCTCTAACTATAATGTTAACAGGACATTTTGTCTATAACTAATGTTAGCAGGCCATTCTGTCTATAACTATAATGTTAGCAGGACATTCTGTCTATAACTGTAATGTGAACAGGACATTCTGTCTATAACTAATGTTAGCAGGACAGTATGTCTATAACTAATGTTAACAGGACATTCTGTCTATAACTAATGTTAGCAGGACAGTCTGTCTATAACTGTAATGTGAACAGGACATTCTGTCTATAACTAATGTTAGCAGGACAGTATGTCTATAACTAATGTTAACAGGACATTCTGTCTATAACTAATGTTAGCAGGACAGTCTGTCTATAACTAATGTTAGCAGGACAGTCTGTCTATAACTAATGTTAGCAGGACATTCTGTCTAACTAATGTTAATGTTTGGGACCATGCTGGAAACAAGTCGACAGACTTTCACATGTTATCCTTGTACCCCTTGTTTTTATACTTTTGTATAAATTGTATGTACTAAATAAAAATCAATCAATCAATCAATCAGCAGGACAGTCTGTCTATAATTGTAATGTTAGCAGACCAGGACAGTTTGTCTATAACTGTAATGTTAACAGGACATCCTGTCTATAACTGTAATCTTAACAGGACATCCTGTCTATAACTGTAATGTTAACAGGACATCCTGTCTATAACTGTAATGTTAACAGGACATCCTGTCTATAACTGTAATGTTAACAGGACATCCTGTCTATAACTGTAATGTTAACAGGACATCCTGTCTATAACTGTAATGTTAACATGACATCCTGTCTATAACTGTAATCTTAACAGGACATCCTGTCTATAACTGTAATGTTAACAGGACATCCTGTCTATAACTGTAATGTTAACAGGACATCCTGTCTATAACTGTAATGTTAACAGGACATCCTGTCTATAACTGTAATGTTAACAGGACATCCTGTCTATAACTGCAATGTTAACAGGACATCCTGTCTATAACTGTAATGTTAACAGGACATCCTGTCTATAACTGCAATGTTAACAGGACATCCTGTCTATAACTGTAATGTTAACAGGACATCCTGTCTATAACTGTAATCTTAACAGGACATCCTGTCTATAACTGTAATGTTAACATGACATCCTGTCTATAACTGCAATGTTAACAGGACATCCTGTCTATAACTGTAATGTTAACAGGACATCCTGTCTATAACTGTAATCTTAACAGGACATCCTGTCTATAACTGTAATGTTAACAGGACATCCTGTCTATAACTGTAATCTTAACAGGACATCCTGTCTATAACTGTAATGTTAACAGGACATCCTGTCTATAACTGCAATCTTAACAGCACATTACATAGGTAATCTTAATGGGACATTTTATCTATAACTAATGTTAACAGGGCATTCTGTCTTTAACTGTAATATTAATGGGACATTCTGTCTATAACTATAATGTTAACGGGACAGTCTGTCTATAATTGTAATGTTAGCAGACCAGGACAGTTTGTCTATAACTGTAATGTTAACAGGACATCCTGTCTATAACTATAATGTTAACGGGACATTCTGTCTATAACTATAATTAACGTTAGGTTATGACTATAACCAAGTTCTGTTAGTTAGGGGCGATGCTTGGCTTCGCCTTCTGCACTATCTCGCGTACGTGCACGCGTACTGAATAAACCACAAATGTACCTCTAATACCAGTATTAGTCTGACCACACCCCTCATCAGCTTACCTTCATAAGCAGGTGTGTGGTCACCTGCTCTCCTCCTTCCCAAGCTTTCACCACAAGGTGAGGTCAAGGGCTGCAGCGGCCGTCCGAAGCCAAGCATCGCCCCTAACTAACAGAACTTGGTTATAGTCATAACCTAACGTTCTGTATCGTTAGTGGCTTAGCTTGGCTTCGCCTTCTGCACAAGGGAGGCCAAGCGGAGCCACTTGGCTGACAAATACACCCCGCTGACAGCCCCCCAAAACCATCAGAACAGGGAGGGCCGAGCCCCCCCGACCCCCCCTAATGGAGGGTAGCCCCCCTATTAGGGACGTCACGGGAGGGCGACGGACCCGACCGTGCGAAGAGGCACTCAAGCAACTCAACGCACAGGGTGAGCAGACCGTGGCTTGACCCACGACTACACACACGCACAACCCGCATGCCACCCGGGAACGAACGGAGGAACAACCTCGTTACTGCCCCCAGAATCACGGGGTCAAGGGCAAACCCAACCCCGTGGCAAGGCCGTAGCAGCGGAGCACGAAGGAAGACCCAGACCCACCAAAAGGACTGGACTCCCTGGAATGGGGGCCCGGAGAAGTCCATGATGCCAGCATCAAGACCCCACCAGGTGGGCACGTAGTGCCCCGCCCCCCACATCGCCAGCGTATTCGGACAAAGGCCCCTCAGTTACTGCACCTGGTATTCCCAGGCGGAACCAACCAGGCCAGTAAGCCGAGCGGGCCCCGTCCCCCCAATAGTACACCGCCTGGCACACTGACCCTGCAGAATAGGCAGTCAGCATGGCCGTAAGCACACAAAAAAGGTTAACCAACGGAAGCAGGCAGCGCACCGGGGAAAAACCAGGCAACAGGCTGTTAACCCTAGCCTGGAGACTGCGGACGAGACAGGCGCCAGAGGGGACAGCTGAACACAGCCGCCCCGGCGGAAGGAGCGTAAGCTGGCGGTGTTGCATGACCAAGCCTCCATTTAACAACCCCCACCCAGAGGGGTCGAGGCAGAGAAGGCTGACACGATTGGCAGACGTCATGAACGTGCAGGGGCACCCTCAACCGGTGAACCCGGGAGTTGACACTGCTCCAACACACCAGGGAACCAACCACCTCGGTGTTACCCAATGCAGTGGTTGTTCCTATAACCCCTCAAGAAAAAACTCCAAAACACACCTGCGGGTATACACCGGCTATACCGCAGTACAAGTGTTTCAGTTTCCAAAAAGGGTTAACCCAGGCCTACGGGTCGCAAACATCACTTCGGACCGGGCCTGGCGGTACGGGAAGCACAGGGTCACCAGAGGAGGTCAAAAAACCACCCCCACAGGCCCCTCTTCGCCATGCGTGAGAGAGGAGCGAAAAACAATGGAGAACCAGCCCCTAAGCACACCGTACCTGGTATTCCCCGGCGGTCTCCCAACCAAGTACTAACCAGGACCAACCTGTGTAGCGGCCGAGATCCGACGAGATCGAGCGCGTACAGAATGGCATGGCTGTAAGCCATGACGACAGTGCTGAGTAAAAACATACCCAACCAGGGTCTCCATAGCGCTTAACCCTGTGACACCCAGACCGACCTGGCATTTTTCCCCCTGAAAAAAGCCCAAGTCCCTCAGGGTACCAGAACAGCAGATCTGCATCCCCGGCGGACAACGGGTTCAACTGATCTGGACCAGCGTGACCAGAACCAGTCCCGTGCCCTAACCACGCCGACATGCCCCAGGAAAAGGGCAGATATGCGTGTTGATCTTAACATGAAAAGAAGGCGCCACCCAGACGTCGGGACGAACCGCGCCTGGTGGCCCACCCCAAGGGCGTGAGACCCCACTACATATGTTCAGATCCATCCCGTCATCATCCCCCAGACATGAACGAGGATCCGTCGACAACCCACCCAGGTCATGGGATGTGGTCGCCGGAAGAGGAAAAACCCCCATCTCAGTTGCTTTATAAAAACGCTGTTTCAACCACAAGCAACTAAGGCGTGCCAGTCCACTATACGTGCGTCGGGACACACCCCCATCAATGAACAGGCTATTTAGACCTGCCATTGAATCCCCAAGGCGCCCAGGGGAACGACAAGAGGGGTGTGACACTCCCTAACTCCAACACTTCTGGAATAGAAAGAAGGAAGCATCAACAGTATGTATCCCAGTCTACACAGCCGGGGTAAAAAATGTTCACATTTTTACATCCCACCACCCTCCCATAGGAAAGAGACGGGGATCCCCAGAGAGACTTCCCACGCGAGCTGTACAGATTGAAAAGAATATATTGCACCTTGAGCCATGTAAAAAACTGGTTTTAGGGCCTCCGGGGAAGAGGCACCGAACCCATACACACTCAATAAACGAATTGAATCGAATATACATACAATAGAAAAGGACCCTTCTAGAGGGTCCACTCACTTTGACAATCTGAGGAGGAAGGCTCTGTACTCTGATGGAGGCTTCCTCACATGGATCACATGGAAGAAGGAGTCCGAACTCACAGAAGGCCTGAGTAGGCGCTTGGTGAGGAGGAGCCCTGACCACCCCCCCTGAAAACAGATCCATCACATGGACCTGAACAGCACACGGAAGTCCTACCAACAGAGACGCGCACGGTGACGTACTCTATGGCGGGGGAATTCCTGCGGTGCACACGCCCAATATACCAGGCCGTGGGACCAGGAACTCCCTCCCCCCCCCCCCCCCCCCCCCCCCCCGTAACGTGCCGAACCGCCACGTGACGGGAACCTTGAAGGACAGGGGGTGTACCCCTGACCGACAGAACAATGGGGAGAGGAAAGGTTACCAGTTCACCCCTTTACGACCCCACACCCATGATACGACGTAACGACAAAAAGAGAATATGACACAGTCATAGTCAGCTCTATGAAGCGTTTCACAGCTCCACACAGCGCACGAGCTAACCTGCTATCTGATTTTACTAAGGAAAAACACAGAATAGAGAGGGCTCTAAGAACCCCGGTCCAACATACACATGTGCTTCTGTGGCCAGTACAACCCAGTTGTAGGTCACATGACACACACAACCCATCATCATCACAATGAGAGAATACATCATTCTTGATTAGTATCGACCACAGGCCTTGCTAAGCACACGACAGCAACCAAACCAATTTCCCTTTAGGAAATAAGTTTCTCCAGCAGATTTAGCACAACCTCAGCAATCAAGCTGAGAGTTACATCGTATCCCTACCACACAAAAGACACAATTAATGCACAACATGTCTGATAGGAGGTGATAAAGTCCCCAGGGAACCGGGGGGGGAAAAACACAATCCTCCTATTTTACCCTCAACACGGCCAGTTAAAACAGGAAAACCTGTTAATGTGTGAACTCACTGTCCATTGTCATTACAGTCTGAGAAAGAACATTCTTTTACTCACTCGTCACCAAGCATAGCTTCATAGGTTAGTTGCCTTAGTAGTGAGTACACGGTACACATAAACACCATGATGTTTCTCACACAACAACCAGATCAATACATCACGACCTGCACGGAGAAGCTACTGCCAGTGACAAAAACAGCTCACACACAACCCGCAACGTATCTC
Organism: Notolepis coatsorum; assembly: GCF_963971535.1. Classification (NCBI taxonomy): domain Eukaryota; kingdom Metazoa; phylum Chordata; class Actinopteri; order Aulopiformes; family Paralepididae; genus Notolepis; species Notolepis coatsorum. Next base: position 26,254,447 of record NC_140166.1, read on the forward strand.
AAATGCATTGCAACAACACACGTTTTGGGAAAAAACACCGTCATTCACAATACATTTAGCAAGGTAAAACCAGAAGACGTGTTACGAGGGTCTGGCCAACCCCGTACCTGCCCGGAACGCAGATCAGCGAAGTGCAGTCATAAGCCACCGTAGAACACAGCCCTCTTTGTTGACGCAATCCCCGTCTAGGCTCAGGCAGGGTTGACGAACATCCCCTGTCAAAGATGACGTCGTGGTCAAGAGTGTAAAACATGTTAAAAATCAAAGCACGTTCAACAGAATAGCATCAAGCTAACGGCTGCTCCAACCGTTCTGGTGCTATCGCTTCCGCTCGCGAGACGCCGATCTACGACGCACGCGATCAGGAGCGAGCTCCCGGCGGCGCGCGAGAAGCCTAAGCTACCCCGCGCCAGGCCACCGACCGGCTAACCGTAAGCTATGAACATGTAAACAATGACATAACACTCACCCAGACAGGCCGCCGTTCTGAACCCTCCTCACTTTTTAAGAGAAAAGAGAAAACAAGACGTCAACACCGCTTCACAACGGTGACATTAACACGTCCGGCCGAATCAGCACAGTACCAACTGGCCTGTATAGCTGACTTTGAACATGAATCTGCCGCTATCGCACATTACATGCACATATCCCCTCGTGAAGGAATACTCTCATTTGGATATGAAAGATGGGGTCTTAACACGGTGACAGAGAGAATCCACTCGTCCAGAACACACAGGGATCACCAGTGTCAATGGTCGCGGCCCACTAGTTAAAACTATAATGGTCGCCAGACCAAGGCCTTCTGTCGCCTAGACGGCTAAACAAAGGACCCTAGCCTGGGGCCGGTTTCCATAAACTTTGTCTAGTAGCCCCCATAGCACTAACAGACAAGTGGAGCCCGCCAGCAAACACTACTCACCCAACCTGGAACGCACCGCTCCTCACAACAGCGGCATGTCCGACAGTTCAGCTGTGGCCTGACAGGTTTCACCCCAACAAACACAGCAAGGAACTGCAGTTGAGAAGCATGCAGCGGCGTGCTCCCAATACGAAAACCGGTGGAGGGTTTGTAGAATGATCATCATCTTCTAGACACTCCAGTACGAAGACAATATCGCCGTATTTTCTCGAAAATAGTGAGAGAGAAAATAAAGATATGATGTCAACGTATCCTTGTTTCCCAAGCTGTTCCTAATCCAATTTCTTCCATCATGGTGTCAAGTGTGGGGATCTACCGAGGCACCTCTTCCTTGTGGTGAAAGCGAGAAGGAGGAGAGCAGGTGACCACACACCTGCTTATGAAGGTAAGCTGATGAGGGGTGTGGTCAGACTAATACTGGTATTAGAGGTACATTTGTGGTTTATTCAGTACGCGTGCACGTACGCGAGATAGTGCAGAAGGCGAAGCCAAGCTAAGCCACTAACGATACAGAACAGGGTGTGTGTGTGTGTGTGTGTGTGTGTGTGTGTGTGTGTGGTATAAGATAAAGTTACTAACTGGTTGGCTGTCCTCTGGTTCAGTAGTGGTTAGAACACAAGATAATGTGTCACACACACACACAGCACCAGTACTAGTAATGGAAGGCAGAGAGAAGGCAGTACACGGCACAAATCAGCTGATCTCAGAGGGAGCTGTAATGATCTTCCTGAACCCTCTGAGTTTGGTCTGGTGTTCATTTACATGTAGTCATTTAGCAGTTGCTTTTATCCAAAGTGACTTGTACATGTTGTATCATGTCAGTGATCCAGACTCAAGTCGGCGGCAGGAGGGGTTCACGGCTGGCAACTGAGGGTAGGTGGTGTTGTTCCTCTGACAGTGTGAATGAATGAATGAATGAATGAAAACTTTATTTAACAGATTGCAGAATGGGTACAATACAGTACGGCTCAATACATACAATTGTTAAGGGGATGCAGACCTGAGAAAGACGTTTGTCTTGTTTCCATCAGGGTCCCCCATTTTCAATTCATATAGACATATATGACATACATGACATACAGATAGTCAGTACTGCTACATCTATACATTTATGACATACCAGATTTGCAAATACAGTACTGTTTGTGATACAGAAGGAGTCAAGAAAAGGGAGTATATACATTTGACGTAGAAACTGTACATTGGAGGAGGTTGGGTGGGGGGGGGGGTTGGGTACATTGGGATATTGACAACCATACTGGGTAATTTACATTGGAGGTGGTTGGGGGGGGGGGGGGGGGGGGGGGGGGGGGGGCGGGGGGCACACTGTATAAACAAGTGCCGAGCTTGAGTGCTTCACTCTGACTGCATAGTAGTATAGATATTAGCATGGTAGGTAGTAGTATAGGTATAGTTACATAGTACATAGTAGTATAGACATAGTGTAGTATTAGGCATAGTAGCATAGTACATACTGTAGTAGATAGTAATATGTAAGGGATAATGTATAGCTACGAGGTCATTGTCGCAAAATAATTGACTGACAGAGTTTAGAATACCGAGGCGCCTCGCCGAGGTGTTCTAAACGCAGTGAAGGTCAATTATTTTGCGACAATGACCGAGTATAGCTATACATTATCCCGCTTATTACATGGCTAACTTACTAACAATATACCTAATTCATTTTACACCATCGACAAGACGAGATCAAATGCAGACGCAGTTGTTCTGTTTTGTGGCTCCGCGCTGTCATCGCCGGCAGCTTGCACTGATGAGTGCAGCTGTGCATATGCTGAGCAGCTTTCATGACTGCGATCTAAATGCTTGATTGCTCCGGCTGCGAACAGCGGTCATTATTGCTCGGTTGCCCCTGACAGCGGTCAGTTATAGAAAAATAACTGACCGCTGCTATGGGCAACCGAGCGCTATTGACCAATCACAATCAAGCATTTTCGCGAATGTTAAAACGCCATGTAATAAAGACCAGTAGCGTAGTACATAATAGTAGAAGACGGTAAGAAGATTTGTTTTCTTTCTTTTTTATTCAGATATTGATTTGAAAAAGTGTGTTTTTAGTCTATGGCGGAGAATTGGGTGGGTTTCAGCTGTCCTGACCGTGGTTGGAAGTCCATTCAGAGGACAGAGAATAGTCTGCTTCGTGTCAATGACCCCCCCAGGAGCCCAAATAGAAGTGAGTCTCCACCGGAATGCATAGGGATCTTGAGGATGAGCCCATTAATTTGGCGGTAGGAGGGAGCCGTTCCCCTTGTTGCACGGAACGCCAGGTCAAGAACCTTGAAGCGGATTTGTGCGGCAATGGGAAACCAGTGCAGCTCTCTAAGAAGTGGAGTGACGTGGGCTGACTTTGGTAAGTTGGAGATCAGGCGAGCCACCCAGTAAACGGCTAGCAGTGCATTGCAGTAGGCGAGACATGACTGTTGATTGCAGGAGGAGTTGGGTGGCTTCTTTTGTCAGGAAGGGGCGGATCCTTCTCACGTTGCTCAGGAATAATCTGCAGGTTCTGGTTGTTGAGGAAATGTGAGCAGAGAAATCCAGCCGGTCATCAAGGACCACACCTAGGTTCTTGGCGGTCTGGGACAGGGCCACGGCTACGTTCTCCACTGAGATTGAAAGGTCAGTCAGTGGGGAGGATTCAGTCGGCAAGTGAAGTAGCTCTGGGTTTTGCTTGGGTTCAGTTGAGGTCGCTGGTCGTCATCCAGGTGGAAATGTTGGGACAGGCAGGCCGAGATCCGTTAAGAGACCTGGGTATCTGAGGGAGGAAAGGAGAGGAAGAGTTCAGTGGCATCAGCATAGCAGTGATATGAGAAGGCATGAGAAGTGATAATGTTACCCAGAGATTTGGTGTAGAGAGAGAATAGGAGGGGTCCAAGGATTGAGCCCTGGGGGACACCTGTCTGTAGGGGGCAGGGGTCTGATAGGGAACTGTCTGTACCAGCTCCGTCTGTAGGGGGCAGGGGTCTGATAGGGAACTGTCTGTACCAGCTCCCGTCTGTAGGGGGCAGGGGTCTGATAGGGAACTGTCTGTACCAGCTCCTGTCTGTAGCTCCTGTCTGTAGCTCCTGTCTGTAGCTCCTGTCTGTACCAGCTCCTGTCTGTAGCTCCTGTCTTTTAGTCTCATTAAAACCTTGTCCTTGCTGAGTTCCTACCAAACTGTTTTATTTGGCAGCGGAGCAGAACAGATGAACAGTGAGATTACCTCCAGTGCTTTGACTCTAATGATAATCGAATGACCACTTCCTGTCTCCGGTGATGCCAGAGCCAGGGTCCAGTAGTGCCCCCCCACCCCCCAGGAGGCCTGGATGCCGATGATGAAGATGATGAAGACACCTACGAGGAGGCGGAGCCTTTCATTCCTGACATAACTATTGGTATGACAAGTGTGAACATTATGGGAAATGTCTCAAGAGTCAGAAGAAGATAGATACCAATTTCCTCCTACTCTGTCTCTGGCTCCTCCTACTCTGTCTCTGACCCCCCTACTGTCTCTGGCTCCTCCTACTCTGTTTCTGACCCCCCTACTGTCTCTGGCTCCTCCTACTCTGTCTCTGACCCCCCTACTGTCTCTAACCCCTCCTACTCTGTCTCTGACCCCTCCTACTGTCTCTGGTCCCTCCTACTGTCTCTAACCCCTCCTACTCTGTCTCTGACCCCTCCTACTGTCTCTGGTCCCTCCTACTGTCTCTAACCCCTCCTACTCTGTCTCTGACCCCTCCTACTGTCTCTGGTCCCTCCTACTGTCTCTAACCCCTCCTACTCTGTCTCTGACCCCTCTACTGTCTCTGGTCCCTCCTACTGTCTCTAACCCCTCCTACTCTGTCTCTGACCCCTCCTACTGTCTCTGGTCCCTCCTACTGTCTCTAACCCCTCCTACTCTGTCTCTGACCCCTCCTACTGTCTCTGGTCCCTCCTACTGTCTCTAACCCCTCCTACTCTGTCTCTGACCCCTCCTACTGTCTCTGGTCCCTCCTACTGTCTCTAACCCCTCCTACTCTGTCTCTGACCCCTCCTACTGTCTCTGGTCCCTCCTACTGTCTCTAACCCCTCCTACTCTGTCTCTGACCCCTCCAGACAAGGTCGACTCTGACAGCAGCCACTACGAGTCGTACGGGGAGGAGAAGGAGGAAGAGGAAGAGGAGGGGTTTGTGAAGGACAGGGCCCATTACATCCAATGGAGCGCCTCGCAGCCGTGCCTAAGGACCGCCCCTGAGTCCCGCCTCTGTGGATTCCTGTGGAGGAAAAAGTGGCTCGGCCAGTGGACCAAACAGCTGTTTGTCATCAGGAACAACACGCTATTGGTTAGTATCAACTAATCAATCAAGTTCAATTATATATTAAAGCAACCGCAGAATGGGTTGAAATGGTTGGTTATTAAGGATTTAAACTGACCATTGGATACTAAATGATCAAGTACATTATAGGACGTTCCATGTGTAGAGGGCACAGAAGCTGAAAGCAGATTTCCCAAGTGCAGTGTAAACTCAGGGAGCCTGAAGCGACAATCATTGGAGCGAGTATGATAAGGACCAGAGGTCCAGTCCAATAATGTTATATAAGGGGGAAGATCTCCAACAATGGCTTTATATATTTTATTTTATTTCAAACCTTTATTTAAACTCGAAAGGCAACTGAGGTTTCCCTCATTTACAGTCACGTCGAGTGTACATATACAGAAATAAGCTAAAGAAAAAGCCATACTGTATAAAATCACCTACTGTAGCATATAAACAACTTATAGACAACACGGTGAGACAAAAGTATGGATAACAAATCAATTAAAACATGTACAACTTGATTTACAATGGTTGGAGATGAGCTAGGGGCATCATTGCAAAATGCAGATTTACCCTGTTCCAAGCAAACTGGAGAGATCTTAAGGTCACTAGAACGGGTTCCATAGGTTCCAAAATTCCATTCCAATAATGATGTAGTAAGGATGTAGCTTACCAATAAGGGCCTTCAAAATGAACAAATACCAGTGTTTGTTGCGCCTCTCCATCAGCGAGGACCAACCAACCTTCTCATAAAGGACACAGTGATGAGTGTTGTATCTATCATTAGTGATGAATCTGAGGGCAGAGTGATAGACAGAGTCCAAGGATTTAAGGGTTGAATGTTTATAAATTACATCGCCATAGTCCAGGACTACGAAAATTGCTTCGACAACTCTCTTCCTACTAATCAAAATAAAGCTGGTTCTGTTTCTGTATAGGAAGCCAATTTTCTGTCGCAACTTGGAGGCAAGGTTGTCCACATGGAATTTAAATGTAAATTTCTCATCGAGCCACACACCAAGATATTTATATTCAGTGACTCTCTTAATGCTAGAACCACTTACTGTAGATATGTGTAAATCATATTAAATATTTCTGGCAGAAAACAGTATCAATTTAGTTTTACTAGCATTAAAATTCTATTTAAGTTTAATAAGAGCTTCCTGGAGGGTAATAATGGAAAATCACTCAATGGCCAATTGTAGAGTCAGCAATACAATACACAACAGTATCAAGTGAATATAGATGGACTTGACAACCATTCATTGAAGACGCCATATCATTAATATAAATAGTGAAGAAGACAGGACCTAGAATTGAACCCTGTGGCACACCTTTACTTATTGATAAAAATCGTGATTTGGCATAACCCGACTTTACACACTGACAGATAATCTTGGAACCAATCACATGCATTTCTATCCAAACCAATAGTTGGTTCGTTTTTTAAGAGTAAATGGTGATCGACTGTATCAAAAGCTTTTAAAAGATCAATAAAGAAGTGTTTCTTTCTTGTCCAAAGCTGATATTATGTCATCATTAGTAATTAAAGAGATGGCTGATAATGTGCTATGATTGACTCTGAACCCGGATTGGTGTGGGCTTAGTACGGAGTGATTTGAGAGAAAGGACATCACTAATGACCCGTAGACTTTTGCTAAGCAGGGTAACTTGGAGATAAGACGGTAGTTATTTAAATCATCTCTAACACCACCTTTAATTAACTGGATCACATGCTCACATTCCAGACACTGTTGATAGAAAGATTCTAAATATGCGTAATGAATTTGTAATTAACTAATTCAGAGCCACGCCCATATGACCAAATTAGGTCTAGATTGCCACCGCTTTAATCAATGGGAGGACAGGGATATTTGCGAACGCTTAAACTATATCTTAAATTATGGCTATGGGTCTAATACACCCGTTGCTTATCAATGACTTGCTTGCAGTCAACATGTATGTACATTTCCGTTTTATACCATTTTGAATACAAGTATAGTTTTGGAGATTTCTAGTAATTCCAGAGAAAGACACGATAATAGCCCTTTATTGGAATACACAAAACACGTTGTAATTTTTCGGCTAATTTATGAATCGTTTTCAAATAAACGCTAGATTATCGATAGTATATGTGCCCTCATGTACGAAGAGAAGCGGGGTCTGAAAAATCGCTTCTCCGTACTTTGGTCGGCGCGAACCTCACACACACACACACACACACACACACACTCCGATGGCGGAGAAAGGAACATCTGATTACCCCAAGATTTGTAACATAAAGGCCTTACCTCACATCTGATGTCATGCAAAAAGATTAATCCAATTCCTGATCGCCATTCCAAATATCGATCGTGTCCATTGATCCAATGTTATAGTCCAAAACACAATGATCCACGATGCTCCCAGTCCCCGCAGTCAATGCAATAGTATCCAGCTGCATGCCCGAGAAGTAAAACCTGGACCGGACT